>NW_022096905.1:0-243509 GCF_006542625.1 Nomascus leucogenys
AATGGAATGGGATGCAATGGAAGGACAGTACTGGAAGGGAGGCGAATGGGAAGGAATGGAATGCAGTGGAGAAGAGAGGAGTCGAGTGAAGAAGAGTGTAACTGAATGGAGTGGAATGGAATGGAATGGAATGGAATGGAATGGAATGGAATGGAATGGAGTGGAGTGGAGAGGATTCTAGTTGAAAAGAATGGAATGGAATGGAATGGAATGGAATGGAATGGAATGGAATGGAATGGAGTTGAATGGCATGGAATGGCATGTATGGGAATGGAATGGCATGGCATGGAATGGAACGTAACGGAGTGGAACGGAACGGAAAAGAATGGAATGGAATGGAATGGAATGGAATGGAATGGAATGGAATGCAATGCAATGCAATGCAATGAAATGCAATGGAATGGAATGGAATGGAATGGAATGGAATGGAATGGAATGGAAAAAAGTGCTATGGAGTGCAGTGGAGTGGAATGGTAAAGAAAGGAAGGGAGTGGAATGGAGTGGAAAGGAGTGGAATGGAATGGAATGGAGTGGAGTGGAATGGAGTGGACTGCAATAAAGGCAAATGGGAAGAATGGAATGCACTGGATTGGAGAGGAGTGGCGTGGAGAAGAGTGGGTTTGAAAATGATGGAATGGAATGGAAAGGATTGGAGTGGATTGAATTCTGGTGGAAAATAATGGAGAGGAATGGAATGGAATGGAATGGAGTGGAAAGGAAAGGAATGGAATGAAAAAAAGTGCAGTGGAGTTTAGTGGAATGGAATGAAGAAGAAAGGAAGGGAGTGTGGTGTAGTGGAATGGGGTGGAATTGCAAGAATGCAATGGAGTGGAATGGAAAGGAATGGAATGGAGTGGAGTGGATTTCAGTGTATTGGAATTGAATGGAATGGAGAGGATTGAAGTGGATTGGAGGGGAATGGGAAAGAATGAAGTGGAGTGCAGGGGAGTGGAGTGGAATGGCATGGAATGGAATGTAAATGAATGGAATGGAGTGGAGTGGAGTTCAATGTAACAAAATTGAATGGAATGGAGAGGATTGAAGTAGGGTGGAGTGGAATGGGAAAGAATGGAAAGGAGTGCAGTGGAATGGAGTGGAATGGAGTGCAAGAGAGGGTATTCAGGTGGAACGGAATGGAATGGAATAGAATGGAATGGAATGGACTGCAGAGGATTGGAGTGAAGTTGTGTGGAGGGGAATGGAATGGAATGGAATGGAATGGAATGGAATGGAATGGAATGGAATGGAAAGAGTGGAATGGCATGCAATGCAATGGAATGCAAAGGAATAGAATGGAAATAATTGTAGTGGACTGCATTGGAGTGTAATACAGAATAAAGGAAGAAAGTGTAGTGGAGTTGAATGCAGTGGAATGGAAAGGAATGCAATGCAATGGAGTGGAATGGAAAGGAGGTGAATGGGAAGGAATGGAACAAAGTGGACTGGAGAGGAGTGGAGTGGAAAAGAATGGATTGATTAGGAATGGAATGGAATGGAATGTAAGGGAATAGACAGGAGTGGATTCTAGTGGAAAATAATGGAATGGATGGAAAGGAATGGACTGGAATGGAATAGAATGGAATGGAATGGAATGGAATGGAATGGAATGGAATGGAATGGAGCAGAATGGAAAAAAGTGCAGTGGATTACAGTGGAGTGCAATGGAGAAGAAAGGAAGTAAGTGGAGTTGAGTCGACAGGAGGGAAATGGAATGGAATGTAATGGAATGGAGTAGACCGGAATTGAGGTTAATGGGAAAGAATGAAATGCATTGGAGTGGAAAAGAGTGGAGTGGAGAAGATTGGATTTGAATTGAATGGAATGAAATGGAATGTAATGGATTGAATAGGAGTGTGGCATATTCTAGGGGAAAAGAATGGAATGGAATGGAATGGAATGGAATGGAATGGAATGGAACAGAATGGAATGGAATGCAATGTAAAGGAATGGAATGGAAAGGAATGCAGTGGAAAGGAATGGAATGGATTGGAATGGAATGCAATGGAATGGAAAAAACTGCACTGTATTGCAGTGGAGTGGAATGGAGAAGAAAGGAATAGAGTGGAGTGCAGTGGAATGGAGGGTAATTGAATTTAATGTATTGGAATGGAACGGAATTGAGTCAAATGGGAAGGAATGGAATGCCATGGAGTGGAGAGGAGTGTATTGAGAAGAATGGATTTCAATGGAATGGAATGGAATGGAACGGATACGAGTGGAAAGAAGAGGATTCTAGTCGAACACAATGAAATGGAGTGGAATGGAATGGAACCGAATGGAAAGGAATGGAATGGAATGGAATGGAATTGAATGGAATGGAATGGAATGGAATTGATTAGAGTGGAGTGGACAGGCATGGAGCCGAATGGGAAGAAATGGAAAGCAGTGGATTGGGGAGGAGTGGAATGGAGAAGAGTGGATTTGAAATGAATGGAATGCAATGCAATTGAATGGAATGTAATGCAATGGAATGGAATGGAATGCAAAGGAATGGAATGCAGTGCAATTCAATGGAAAGGAATGGATTGGAATCAAGTTCAGTGGAGTGCAGTGATGTGGAATGCAGTAGAAAGGAAGGAAGTGGAGTGGAGTTGAATGGAATGGAATGGAATGGAATGGAACGGAATGGAATAGAATACAATGGAGTGGACTGGATTGGAGGCAAATGGGAAGGAATGGAATGCAGTGCAGAAAAGAGGAGTGGAGTGGAGAAGAGTGGATTTGAATATAATGGAATGGAATGGAATGGAATGGAATGGAATGGAATGGAATGGAGTGGAGTGGAGTGGATTCTAGTGGAAAAGAATAGAATGCAATGGAACAGAATGGAAAATGTGCAGTGGAGTGCTGTGGAGTGGGATGAAGAAGAAAGGACGACAGTGGAGTGGTGTGGAATGGAGTGGAATATAATTGAACAGAATGGAGTGGACTGGAATGGAGGCGAATGGGAAGGAATGGAATGCAGTGGAGTGGAAAGCAGTGGAGTGGAAAAGAGTGCATTTGAATTGAAGGGGATGGAATGGAATGGAATGCAGTGCACTGGAGTGGAGTGGATTGGAGTAGAATGGAAAGAATGGAAAGTAATGGAATGGAATGGAATACAATGGAAACGAATGAAAATGAAGGGAATGGAATGGAATAGAATGGATTGGAAAGTAACGGAGTGGAATGGAATGGAACTAAGAAAAGTGCTGTGGAGCGTACTGGAGTGGAGTGGATAAGAAAGGAAGGTACTGCAGTGGAGTGGAATGAAGTGGATTGGAATGGAATGGAGTGGACTGGAATAGAGGCGAGTGGGAAGGAATGGAATGCAGTGGAGTGGAGAGGAGTGGAGTAGAGAATAGTTGATTTTAATGGAACGGAATGGAATGGAATGGATTGGAGTGGAGTGGATTCTATTTGAAAAGAATGGAATGGAATGGAATGGAATGGAATGGAATGGAATGGAATGGAATGGAAAGAATGGAATGAAATGGAATGGAAAGGAATGGAATGGAATGGCATGGAATGGAATGGATTGGAATGGAATGGAATGGAAAAAAACTGCAGTGGAGAGCAGTGGAGTGGAATGGAGAAGAAAGGAAGGGAGTGGAGTGGTGTGGAATGGAGTGGAATGAAACGAAGTGGAATGGAATGGAATGGCATGGAATGGAATAGAATGGAATGGAATGGCGTGGACTGGAAAGGAGGCGAATAGGAAGAAATGGAATGCAATGGAATGAAGAGGAATGGGGTTGAGAAGAGAGGATGTAATTGAATGGAATGTAATAGAATGGATTGGATTGGATTGGAGTGAAGTGGATTCTAGTGTAAAAGAATGTAATAGAATGGAATGGAATGGTATGGAATGGAATGGAATGATCTGGAATGCAATGGAATGGAATAGAATGGGATGGAGTGGACTAGACTGAGGGGAATGGGAAGGAATGGAAGGCAGTGGAGCAGAAAGGACTGGAGTGGAGAAGAGTGGATTGGAATTGATGGGAATGCAATGAAAAGATATGTAGTGAAATGGAATGGAGAGCAGTCGATGGGAGTGGAGTGGAGTGGGGTAGAATGGAATGGAAAGGAAAGTAATGGAATGGAATGGAATAAAATGGAATGGAATGAAGAGGAATGGAATGGAATGGAATGGAATGCAGTGGAGTGGAGTGCAATGTATTTCAAATGAATGGAATGGAGAGGAGTGTAATGGAGTGGAGTGGAATGGGAAGTAATGGATTGGAGTGGAGTCGAGTGGAAAGGAGTTTAGTAGAGTATATTCAGGCGGAATGGAATGGAATGTAATAGAATGGAATAGAATGGAAGGCAGTGTATAGGAGTGGAGTTGCATGGAGAGGAATGAAATGGAATGGAATGGAATGAAATGCAAACAATTCTATGGAATGGAATGGAAAATAGTACAGTGCAGTGCAGTGGAATGGAGAAAAAGGAAGAGAGTGGGGAGTAGTGGAATGGAATGAAATGGAATGGAATGGAATAGAATGGAACGGACTGGAATGGAATGGAGGCAAATGGGAAGGAATGGAATGCAGGGGAGTGGAGAGGAATGGATTGGAGAAAAACGGATTTGAATGGAATGGAATGGAATGGAATGGATTGAAGTGGACTGGAGGGGATACTAGTGGAAAAGAATGCAATGTAATGGAATGGTATGGAATGAAATGGAATGGAATGACATGGAATGGAATGAAATGGATTGTAATGGAATGGAATGGAATGGAAAGGAACGGAATGGAATGGAAAGGAATGCAATGGAACAAAGTGCAGTGGAGTGCAGTGGAATGAAATGCAGAAGAAAGGAAGGGATGGGAGTGGAGTGGAATGGAGTTCAATGGAAAGGAATTGAATGGAATGCTAGGAATGGAATGGAATGGAATAGTGTGGACAGGAATGGAGGCGAATGGGAAGGAATGTAATGCAGTTGAGTGGAGAGGAGTGGAGTACAGAAGAGTGGATTGGAATGGAATGGAATGGAATGGAATGGAATGGATTGGAGTGGATTCTAGTGGAAAAGAATGGAATGGAATTCAATGGAATGCAATGGAATGGAATGGGATGAAATGGAGTGGAATGGAAAGGCAAAATTGCAGTGGAGTGTAGTGGAGTGGAATGGAGAAGAAAGGAAGGGAGTGGAGTGGAGTGGAGTGGAAAGGATTGGAATGGAATGGAATGGATCGGAATGGAATGGAGTGGAATGGAATGGAATGGAACAGAATGCAAAAAAGTGCAGCGGAGTGCACTGGAATGGGATGGAGAAGAAAGGAAGGGAATGGAGTGTAATGGAATGGAGTGGAAAGGAATGGAATGGAAAGGAATGGAACAGAATGGAATGGAATTTAATAGAGTGGAGAAAAATGGAGGGGAATGGGAAAGAATGGAATACAGTAGAGTGGCGTGTAGTGGAGTGGACAAGAGTGAATGTGAACTTAATGGAATGGAATGCAATGGAATGGAATGGAATGGAGCAGAATGGAAAAAAGTGCACTGGAGTGCTGTGGGTTTAGATGGAGAATAAATGAAGAGAGAAGAGTGAAGTGGAATGGTGAGGAATGGAAAGGAATGGAAGTGAATGGAATGGAGTGGGCTGGAACGGAGGCGAAAGGGAAGGAATGGATTGCAGTAGAATGGAGATGAGTGGAGTGGAGTGGAGAAGAGTGGATTTGAATTGAATGGAATGGAATGGAATGAAATGGAAATATTTAGAGTTTAATGGATTCTGCTGGAAAATAATGGAATGGCATGGAAAAGAATAGAATGTAATGGAATGGAATGGAACGGAACAGAACGGAGCGGAACGGAACGGAACGGAACGGAACGGAACGGAATGGAATGGAATGGAATGGAATGGAATGGAATGGAATGCAATGGAATGGACTGGGCTGGAACAGAGGCGAATGGGAAGCAATGGAATGCAGTGGAGTGGGAAGGAGTCGAGTGGAGAAGAGTGTAGTTCAATTGAATGGAATGGAATGGAATGGATTGTAGAGGAGTGAAGTGGATTCAGTTGGAAAATAATGGAAAGGAATGGAATGGAATGGAGTGGAATGGAATGGAATTGATTAAAAAAATTAAGGTGGAGTGTAGTGGAATGGAATGGAGACGAAAGGAAGGGAGTGGAGTGGAGTGAATGGAGTGGAATGGAATGATTAAAAATTAAGGTGGAGTGTAGTGGAATGGAATGGAGACGAAAGGAAGGGAGTGGAGTGGAGTTGAATGGAGTGGAATGGAATGGAATGGCATGGAATTGAATGGAAAGGAATGGAATGGAGTGGAGTGGAGTGCAGTCTATTGGAATTGAATGGAATGGAGAGGATTGTTTTGGATTGGAGTGGAATGGGAAAGAATGGAATGGAGTGCAGTGGAGTGGAGTGCAGTGACGTGGAATGCACGACAAAGGAAGATAGTGGAGTGGAGTGGAATGGAATGGAATGGAATTGATTGGTTTGGACGGGAATGGAGGCAAATGGGAAGGAATGGAATGCAGTGGATTGGAGAGGTATGAAGTGGAGAAGACTGGATTTGAGTAGGATGGAATGGAATGGAGTGGATAGGAGTGCAGTGGAGTGGACCCTAGTATAAATGCAAGGAATGGAATGGAATGGAAAGGAAAGGAAAGGAATGGAATGGAGTGGAAAGGAATGGAATGCAATGGAATGGAATGGAATGGAATGGAATGCAATGGAATGGAATGGAATGGAATGGAATGGAATGGAATGGAATGGAATGGAATGGAATGGAATGCAATGGAATGGAATGGAATGCAATGGAATGGAAGAGAATGGAAAAAAGTAGAGCGGAGTGCAGTGGAGTGGGATGGAGAAAAAAGGAAGGGAGTGGAGTGGATTGGAATGGAGTGGAAGGGATTGGAATGGAATTGAATCTAATGAAATGGGATGGAATGGAATGAAGTGGAGAGTAATGGAGGCGAATGGAAAGGAATGGAAAAGAGTAGAGTGGAGAAGACTGGAGTGGAGAAGAGTGGAGATTAACTGAATGGAATGGAATGCAACGGAAAGGAAAGGAATGGAATGGAATGCAGTGGATTGGAGTGGAGTGGACTGTAGTAGAATGCAATGGAATAGAAAGTAAAGGAATGGAATGGAATGGAAGACAATGGAAAGGAATTAAAAGGAATGGAATGGAATGGAATGGAATGGAATGGAATGGAATGGAATGGAATGGAAAGGAATGGAATGGATTTGAAAAAAGTGCAGTGGAATGTAGTGGAGTGGACCGGACCTGAAAGGAATTAAATGGAATGGAATGGAATGGAACGAAACGGAATGGAACGGAATGGAATACAATGGAATGGAATGGAGTGGAATGCAATGGAATCGAATGGAAAGCAATGGAATGGAATGGAATGGAATGGAATGGAATGGAATGGAATGGAATGGAATGGAATGGAATGGAATGGAATGGAATGGAATGGAATGGAAAGGAATGGAATGGAGTGGACTGGAATGGAGCCGAATGAGAAGGAATGGAATGCAGTGGCGTTGGGAGGACTGGAGTGGAGAATACTGGATGTCGATTGAATGCAATGGAATGGAATGGATCGTAGTGGATTTTAGTGGAAAAGAAAGGAAAGGAATAGAAAACAATGGAAAGGAATGGATCGGAATGCAATGGAATGGAATGGAATGCAATGGAATGGAATGGAATGAAATGGAAAGGACTGGACTGGATGGGAGGCGAATGAGAACGGATGGAATGCAGTGGAGTGGAGAGGAGACGAGTGGACAACAATGTAGTTCAATGGAATGGAATGGAATGGAATGCATTGTAGTGCAGTGGAGTGGATTCCAGTTAAAAAGAATGGAATGGAATGGAATGGAATGGAATGGAATGGAATAAAGTGCTATGAAGTGCAGTGGAGAGGTATGGTGAAGAAAGGAAGGGAGTGGAATGGAGTGGAAAGGCGTGGAATGGAATAGAATGGAATGGAATGGAATGCAGTGGAATGGAGCGGAGAGTAATAGAGGCGAATAGGAAGAATGGAAAGCACTTGAGTGGAGAGGAGTGGAGTGGAGAAGAGTGGATTTGAATAGGAAGGTATGGAATGGATTGCAGTGGATTGGAGTGGATTCTAGTGGAAAAGAATGCAATGGTTGGAATGGAATGGAATGGAATGGAACGGAAAGGAGTGGAAGGGAATGGAATGGAATGAAGAAAATAACAGTGGAGTGTAGTGGAATGGAATGGAGAGAAAAGGAAGGAAGAATAAAGGAAGGGAGTGGAGTCGAGTTGAATGGAGAGGAATGGAATGGAATGGCATGGAATGGAATGGAAAGGCATGGAATGGAGTGGTGTGTAGTACCATGTATTGGAATTGAATGGAATGGAGACGATTGTAGTGGAGTTCAGTGGAATGGGAAAGAATGCAATGGAGTGCAGTGGAATGGAGTGGAATGGAGGGGAAGAGAGTGGACTCAGGTGGAATGGAATGAAATGGAATACAATGGAATGGAATGGAATGCAGTGGATTAGAGCGATGTTGTGTGGAGGGGAATGGATTGAAATGGAATGGAATGGAACAGAAAAGAACAGAATGGAAAGAAAGGAATGGCATGTAATTCAATTGAATGCAATGGAATAGAATGGAAAAAAGTGCAGTGGACTGCAGCAGAGTGTAATGCAGAATAAAGTAAGGGAGTAGAGAGTAGTGCAATGCAGTGGAATGGAATGGAATGGAAAAGAATGGAATGCAATGGAGTTGACTGGAGTGGAGGTGAATGGGACAGAATGGAATGAAGTGGAGTGGAGAAGTGTGAAGTGGAGAAGAGTAAATGGATTTGAAATGGAATGGAATGGAATGGATTGCAGTGGATTGGAGTGGATTCTAGTGGAAAAGAATGGAATGGATGGAATGGAATGGAATGGAATGGAACGAATTCGAATGGAATGTATTGGAACGGAATGGAAAAAAATTGCAGTGGATTGCAGTGGAGTGCAATGGAGAAGAAAGCAAGGAATTGGAGTCGAGTCAATGGGAGGGGAACAGAATGGAATGTAATGGACTGTAATGTAATGGAATTGACAGGAATGGGGGCGAATGCCAAAGAATGGAATGCAATCGATTAGAGAGGAGTGGAGTGGAGAAGAGTGGATTTGAATTGAACAGAATGAAATGGAATGGAATGGATTGAATTGTAGTGGAGCAGATTCTAGGATAAAATAATGGAATGGAATGGAATGGAATGGATTGGAATGCAATAGGATGGATGTGAATGGAATGAAGTGAAATGGAATGGAATGGAATGGATTGGAATGTAATGGAAAAAAGGGCAGTTGAGTGCCTTGGAGTGGAATGGAGAAAAAGAATGGAGTGGAGTGAGGTAGAATGGAGAGTAATGGAAGTGAATGGAATGGAATGGAATGGAATGGAGTGGAATGGAATGATTTTGAATGGGAAGGAATGGAATGCGGTGGAGTGGAGAGGAGTAGATTGGAGAAGAATGGATTTGAATGGAATGGAATTGAATGGAATGGATTGGAGTGGAAAGGAGTGGATTCTAGTGGAACAGAATGGAATGGAATGGAATGGATAGGAATGGAATGGAATGGAATGGAATGGAATGGAATGGAATGGAATGGAATGGAATGCAATGCAATGCAATTGAAAACAGTGCAGTAGAGTGTAGGGGAGTAGACTGGAGAAAAAGGAAGGGAGTGGAGTGGAGCGGAATGGAGTGGAATGGAATGGAAAGGAATGGAAAGGAATGGAATGGAATGGAATGGAATGGAAAGGAAAGGAATGGAGAGGACTGGAAAGGAGGCAAATGGGTAGGAATGGAAAGCATTGAATTGGAGAGGAGTCGAGTGGAGAAGAGTGTATTTGAATTGAAAGGAATGGAATGGAACGGACTTGAGTGGAGTTTAGTGGTTGCTACTGGACAGGAATGCAATGGAATGGTGTGGAAAGGAAAGGAAAGGAATACAGTGGATGGGAATGGAATGGAGGCGAATGAGAAAGAATGAAATGCAATGGAGTGAATAGGAGTGGAGTGGAGAAGAGTGCATTTCAATGGAATGGAATGGAATGCAATGGGATGGAATTGAATGGAATGGAAAGGATTGGAATGGAATGCATTGGAATGGAATGGAAAGGAATGGAATGGAATGGAATGGAATAGAATTTAATGGAAAAAAGAGCAGTGGAATTCATTGCAGTGAAATGGAGAAGAAAGAAGGGAATGGAGTGTGATGGAATGGAGAGGATTGGAACTAAATGAATGGAATGGAACGGGATGGAATAGAATGGAATGGAACGGAAAGCAACGGAACGGAATGGAATGGAATGGAATGGAATGGAATGGAATGGAATGGAATGGAATGGAATGGAAAAAAGTGCAGTGGAATACAGTAGAGTGGAATGGAGAAGAAAAGAATGGAGTGGAGTGGATTGGAATGGAGTGGAATGGAATGAAACAGAAGAGAACGGATTTGAATGGAACGGAATGGAATGGAATGCAATGCAATGCAGTGGATTGGAAATGAGTTGCGTGGAGGGGAATGCAATGGAACGGAATGGAATGGAATGGAACAGATTGGAAGGGAACGGAATGGAAGGGAACGGAATGTAATGCAATGGAATGTGATGGAACGGAATGGAATGGAATGGAAAAAAAGCGTAGTGGAGAGCAGTGCAGTGGAATGGAGAAGACAGGAACAGAGAGTCGTGCAGTGGAATGGAGGGTAATGGAATTGATTGGAATGGAATGGAAACAAAACGAATGGTTTGGACAGGAATGGAGGCGAATGGGAAGGAATGGAAGGCAGTAGAGTGGACAGGAGTGGAGTGGAGAAAGTTCGATATGAAATGAAAGGAATGGAAAGGAATTAATTGGAGTTGGGTGGAGTGGATTCTAGTGGAACAGTGTCGAATGGAATGGAATGGACTGGAATGGAATGGAATGGAATGGAGTGGAATGGAATGGAGTGGAATGGAATGGAGTGGAATGGAATGGAATGGAGTGGAGTGGAATGGAATGGAATGGAGTGGAGTGGAGTGGAATGGAATGGAATGGAATGGAATGGAATGGAATGGAATGGAATGGAATGGAATGAAATGGATTGGAATGGAATGGAATGGAATTGAATGGAATGGAATGGAATGGAATGGAATGAAATGGATTGGAATGGAATGGAATGGATTGGAGAGGAATGGAAACGAATGGAATGGAATGGAGTGGACCCTAATGGAGGCGAATGGGAAGGAAAAGAATGCAGTTGACTGGAGAGGAGTGGATTGGAGAAGAGTGGATTTGAAGTGAAAGGAATGGAATGGAAAGGAACGGAATGGAATGGAATGGCATGCATTCGACTTGAGTGCATTCTATTGGAATAGAATGGAATTTAATGGAAAGTAAAGGAATGGAATGGAATACAAAGGAACGGAAAGAAAAGGAAGGGAATGGAATGGAATGAAGTGGAGTTGAGTGCAGTGTATTGGAAATTAATGGAATTGAGACAAGTAGAGTGGAGTGGAGTGTAATGGATAGGAATGGAATGGAGTGGACAGGATTGAAGGGAATGGAGGTGATAAGAGTGATTGCAGGAGGAATGGAATGGAATGGAATGGAATGGAATGGAATGGAATAGAATGGAATGGAATGGAATGCAGTGGATTGGAGTGGAATTGCAGGGAAGGGAATTGAATGGAATGGAATGGAACGGAACTGAATGGACAGGAACGAAATGGAATGGAATGCAATGGAAATTAATTGAATGGATTGGTAAGGAAAAAAGTGGAATGTAGTGCAGTGACGTGGAATGGAGAAGAAAGGAATGGAGTGGAATGGAGTGGAATGGAGTTGAATGGAATGGAGTGGAATGGAATGGAATGGAATGGAGAGGACTGGAATGGAGGCAAATGGGAAGGAATGGAATGCAGTGGAGTGGAGAGGATTGGAGTGAAGAAGAGTGGACATGAATAGAATTCCATTCCAATCCATTCCAATAGAATGGAATGGATTGGAGTGGAGTGGAGTGGATTCTAGTGGAAGAGAATGGAATGCAATGGAATGGAACAGAATGGAAAAAAGTGAATGGGAGTGCAGAGGAGTGGCATGGAGAAGAAAGGAAGGGAGTGGAGCGGAGTGAAAAGGAGTAGAATGGATTGGAATGGAGTGGACAGGAATGGTGACGAATGGGAAGGAATGGAAAGCAGTAGAGTGGAGAGGAGTGGAGTGGAGAAGAGTGGATGCGAATTGAATGGAATGGAATGCAATTTTAAGGAAAGGAATGGAATGCAGTGGATTGGAGTGGAGTGGATTTTAGTAAAAAGGAATGTAATTGAAAGTAAAGGAATTGAACGGAATACAATGGAACGGAAAGAAAAGGAAGGAAAGGAACGGAATGGAATGGAATGGAATGGAATGGATTTGAAAAAGGTACAGTGTAGTGAAGTGGAGTGGAATGGAGAAGAAAGGAAGGGAGTGGAGTGCAGTGGAATAAAGTGCAATGGAATGGAATAGAATAGAATGAAATGAAATGGAATGCAATGGAAAGGAATGGAATGGAACGGAATAGAACGGAATGGAACGGAATGGAATGGAATGAAATGGAAAGGAATGGAGTGGAATGGAATGGAATGGATTTGAAAAAGGTACAGTGTAGTGAAGTGGAGTGGAATGGAGAAGAAAGGAAGGGAGTGGAGTGCAGTGGAATAAAGTGCAATGGAATGGAATAGAATAGAATGAAATGAAATGGAATGCAATGGAAAGGAATGGAATGGAACGGAATAGAACGGAATGGAACGGAATGGAATGGAATGAAATGGAAAGGAATGGAGTGGAATGGAATGGAGGTGAATGGGAAGGAATGGAATGCAGTGGAGTGGAAAGGGCGGGAGTGGAGAAGAGGGGATTTGAATTGAAAGCAAAGGAATTCATTGGATTGGAGTGGAGTTGAGTGAAAAGAACGGAATGGAATGGAAAGGAAAGGAATGGAATGGAATGGAATGGAATGGAATGGAATGGAATGCATTGGAATGCATAGGAATGCAATGGAATGGAGCAGAATGGAAGAAGCTGCAGTGGAGTGCACTGGAGTGGTATGGAGAAGAAAGGACAGGAGTGGAGTGGAGTGAAATGGAGTGGCATGTTATGGAAAGGAATTGAGTGGACTGGAAGGGAGGTGAACGGGAAGGAATGGAATGCAGTAGAGTGGAGAGGAGAGCAGTGGAGAAGAATGGAATGGAATGGAATGGAATGGAATGGAATGGAATGGAATGGAATGGATTTGTATGGAATGGAATGGAATGGAATGGAATGGAATGGAATGGAATGGAATGGAACAGAATGGAATTGGAAGAACAGAATGGCATACAATGCCATGTAATGCAATGGAATGGAAGGGAAAAAAGTGCAGTGAAATGCAGAGGAGTGTAGTGTAGAAGAAAGGAAGAGAGTGGAGTGGAGTGGAATGGAGTGGAATGGAATGGAACGGAATGGAACGGAACGGAACGGAACGGAACGGAATGGAATGGAATGGAATGCAGTGGACTGCAATGGAACCGAATGAGAAGGAATGAAACGCAGTGGAGTGGAAAGGAGAGGAGTCGAGAAGAGTGGATTGATATGGAATGGAACGGAAAGGAATGGATTGGAGTGTATTGGAGTGGATTCGAGTGGAGAGACTGGAATGGAATTGAATGGAAAGGAATGGAATGGAAAGGAATGGAATGGACAAACTGCAGTAGAGTGAAGTGAAGGCAATGGAGAAGAAAGGAAGGAAGTGGACTGGAGTCGAATGGAGTGGAATGAAATGGAATCTAATGGAATGGAATGGAATGGAATGGAATGGAATGGAATGGAGGCGAATGGGGAAGAATGGTATATATTGGAGAGGAGAGGAGAAGAGTCGATTTGAATGGAATTGAATGGAATGGAATGCATTGGATTGGAGTGGAGTCTATTGGAGTAGAAAGGAATGGAATGGAAAGGAATGGAATGGAATGGAATGGAATGCATTGGATCGGAGTGGAGTCTATAGGAGTAGAATGGAATGGAATGGAAAGGAATGGAATGGAATGGAAAGGAATGGAATGGAATGGAATGGAAAGGAATGGATGTGACAAAAGTAGAGTGGAGTGTAGAGGAGTGGAACGGAGAAGAAAGGAAGGGAGCGCAGTGGAGTGGAATGAAGTGCAGTGGAACAGAATGGAATGGAATGAAATGGAATGGAATAGAATGAAATGGAAATGAATGGAATGGAATGGAATGGAATGGAGGCGAATGGGAAGGAATGGAAAGCAGTGGAGTGGAAAGGATGGGAGTGGAGAACAGTGGATTTGAATTGAATGCAATGGAATGGAATGGATTGGAGTGGAGTGGAGTGGATTCTAGTGGAAAGGAACGAAGTGGGATGGAAAGGAAGGGAATGGAATGGAATAGAATGCAATGGAACAAAATGGAAAAAGGGTAGTGGAGTGCATTGGAGTGAGGAGGAGAAGAAAGGAAGGGAGTGGAGTGGAGTGGAATGGATTGGAATGGAAAGGAATAGAGTGGAAATGAATGGAGTAGACTGGAATGGAGGCAAATCGGAAAGAATGGAATGCAGTGGAGTGGAGAGGAGTGGAGTGGAGAAAAGTGGATGTGAATTGAATGGAATGAAATGGAGTGGAATGGAATGGAATGGAATGGAATGGAATGGAATGGAATGGACTGGACTGGAAGGGAGGCATATGTGAAGGCAAAGAATGCAGTGGAGTGGAGAAGCGTGGAGTGGAGAAGAGTGGATTTGAAAAGAATAGAATGGAATGGAATGCATTGGAGTGGAGTGGCTGGATTCTAGTGCAAAAGAATGGAATGGGATGGAATGGAATGGAACAGAATGGAAAAAAGTGCAATGGAGATCAATGGAATGCGATGGAGAAGAAAGGAAGGGAGTGAAGTGGAGTGGAAGGGGGTGGAGTGTAGTGGAATGGAGTGGAATGAAATGGAATTGAACGGATTGGACTTGGATGGAGGCCAATGGGAAGGAAGGGAATGAAGTAGAGTTGAGAGGAGTGGAGTGGAGAAGAGAGGATGTGAAATGAATGGAAAGGAAAGCAAAGGAATGGAATGGAATGGAAAGGAATGCAGTGGATTGGAGTGCAGTGGATTGTAGAAGAATGGAATGGAATAGAAAGTCAAGGAATTGAATGGAACACGTTGGTACGGAATGAAAAGTAATGGAATGAAATGGAATGGAATAGATTTGAAAAAAGTACGGAGGAGTATAGAGGAGTAGAACGGAGAAGAAAGGAAGGGAGTGCAGTGGAGTGGAATGAAGAGGAATGGAATGGAATGGAATGGAATGGAATGGAATGGAATGGAATGGAATGGAATGGAGGCGAATGGGAAGGAATGGAATGCAGTGGAGTGGAAAGTACGGGAGTGGAGAAGAGTGGATTTGAATTGAATGCAATGGAATGGAATGGATTGGAATGGAGTGTAGTGGATTCTAGTGGAAAAGAATGGAATGGAATGGAAAGGAAGGGAATGGAATGGAAAAGAATGCAATGGAGCAAAATGGAAAAAGGGTAGTGGAGTGCATTGGAGTGAGGTGGAGAAGAAAGGAATAGTGGAGTGGAGTGGAATGCAGTGGAAGGGAAAGGAATGGAGTGGAAATGAATGGAGTAGACTGGAATGGAGTCAAATCGGAAGGAATGGAATGCAGTGGAGTGGAGAGGAGTGGAGTGGAGAAGAGTGGATGTGAATTGAATGGAATGAAATGGAATGGAGTGGAATGGAAAGGAATGGAATGAAATGAATGGAATGGAATGGAATGGAATGGAATGGAATGGAATGGAGGCAAATGTGAAAGTAAGGAATGCAGTGGATTTGAGAAGCGTGGAGTGGAGAAGAGTGGATTTGAATAGAAAGGAATGGAATGGAATGGATTGGAGTGGAGTGGCTGAATTCTAGTGGAAAAGAATGGAATGGGATGGAGTGGAATGGAACAGAATGGGAAAATAGTGCAGTGGAGTACATTGAAATGGGATGGAGAAGAAAGAAGGGATTGGAGCGTAGTGGAATGGAGAGGAATGGAATGGAATGGAATGGATTGGACTGGGATGGAGGCCAATGGGAAGGAGTGGAATGAAGTAGAGTTGAGAAGAGTGGAGTGGAGAAGAGTGGATGTGAATTGAATGGAAAGGAAAGCAAAGGAATGGAATGGAGTGGAAAGCAATGCAGTGGATTGGAGTGCAGTGGATGGTAGAAGAATGGAATGGAATAGAAAGTCAAGGAATTGAAAGGAACACGTTGGAATGGAATGAAAAGCAATGGAATGGAATGGAATGGATTTGAAAATAGTACAGTGGAAGGTAGAGGAGTGGAATGGAGAAGAAAGGAAGGGAGTGCAGTGGACTAGAAAGGAGTGGAGTGGAACAGAATGGAATGCAATGGAATGTAATGGCATGGAATGGAATGGAATGGAATGGAATCGAGTGGAGGGGAATGGGAAGGAATGGAATGCAGTGGAGTGGAAAGCACGGGAGTGGAGAAGAGTGGATTTGAAATGAATGCAATTTAATGGTATGGAGTGGAGTAGAGTGGAGTGGAGTGGAGTGGATTCTAGTGGAAAACAATGGAATGGAATGGAAAGGAATGGAATGGAAAGGAAGGGAATGGAATGGAATGGAATGCAATGGAGCAAAATGGAAAAAGGGCAGTGGAGTGCATTCGAGTGGGGTGTAGAAGAAAGAAAGGGAGTGGAGTGGAATGCAGTGGAAGGGAAAGGAATGGAGTGGAAATGAATGGAGAAGACAGGAATGGAGGCAAATCGGAAGGAATGGAATACACTGGAGTGGAGAGGACTGGAGTGGAGAAGAGTGATTTGAATTAAATGGAATGGAATGGAATGGTACGGATTGGATTGGAATGGACTTGGGGGTATTCTAGGGGAAGAATGCAATGGACTGGAATGGAATGGAATGGATTGGATTGGAATGGACTTGGGGGTATTCTAGGGAATAATGGAATGGAATAGAATGGAATGGATTGGATTGGAATGGACTTGGGGGTATTCTAGGGGAATAATGGAATGGAATAGAATGGAATGGAAAGAAATGAAAAGAATGGAATGGAATGGAATGGAATAGAATGGAATAGAATGGATAAAAGTGCAGTGGAGTACAGTGGAGTGGGATGGAGAAGAAAGGAATGGAGTGGAGTAGAGTGGATTGGAGTGGAATGGAGTGGAATGGAATGGAAAGGAATGGATTGGACAGGGATGGAGGCAAATCAGAAGGAAAGGAATGCAGTAGAGTCGAGGGGAGTGGAGTGGAAAAGAGTGGATGTGAATTGAATGGGATGGAATGCAATGGAATGAAATAGAATGGAGTGGAATGGAATGGAATGGAATGGAATGGAATGGAATGGAATGGAATGGAATGGAATGGAATGGAGTGGACCGGAACAGAGGCAAATGGGAAGGAAAGCAATAAAGTGGAATGGAGAAGGATGGAGTGGAGAAGAGTGGATTTGAATAAAATGGAATGGAATGGACTGGAGGGTAGTGGCTGGATTCTAGTGCAAAAGAATAGAATGGGAAGGAATGAAATGGAACAGAATGGAAAAAAGTGCAGTGGAGTACATTGGAGTGGGATGGAGAAGCAAGTAATGGAGTGGAGTGTAGTGGAATGGAACGGAATGGAATGGATTGGACGGGGATGGAGGGGAATTGGAAGGAATGGAATGCAGTAGAGTTGAGACGTGTGGACTGGAGAAGAGTGGATGTGAATTGAATGGGATGGAATGCAAAGGAATCTAATGGAATGGAAAGGAATGCAGTGGATTGGAGTAGAGTGGATGGTAGAAAAATGGAATGGAATAGAAAGTCAAGGAATTGAAAGGAACACGTTGGAACGGAAAGAAAAGTAATGGAATGGAATGGAATGGAACGGATTTGAAAAAAGTACAGTGTAGTGTAGAGGAGAGGAATGGAGAAGAAAGGAAGGGAGTGCAGTGGAGTGGAATGAAGTGGAGAGGAACAGAATGGAATGGAATGAAATGGAACGGAATGGAATGGAATGAAATGAATGGAATGGAATGGAATGAAATGAATGGAATGCAATGGAATGGAATGGAGTGGAGGCGAATGGGAAGGAATGGAATGCAGTGGGGTGGAAAGGACGGGAGTGGGGAAGAGTGGTTTTGATGAGAATGCATTGGAATGGAATGGATTGGAGAGGAGTGGAGTGGATTCTAGTGGAAAAGAATGGAATGGAATGGAAAGGAATGGAATGGAAAGGAAGGGAATGGAATGGAATGCAATGCAATGGAGCAAAATGGAAAAAAGTGCAGTGGAGTGCACTGCAGTGGGTGGAGAAGAAAGCAAGGGAGTGGAATGGAGAGGAATGGAGTGGAATGGAAACAATGGAGTGGAAATGAATGGAGTAGACTGGAAGGGAGGCAAATCGGGAGGAATGGAATGTAGTGGAGTGGATTGGAGAAGAGTGGATTTGAATTCAATGGAATGGAATGGAATGGATTGGAATAGAGTTGAGGGTATTCTAGGGGAAAGAATGGAATGGAATGGAATGGAATGGAATTAAATGGAATGGAATGGAGTGGAATGGAATTAAATGGAATGGAATGGAGTGGAATGGAATTATGGAATGGAATGGAATGGAATGGAATGAAATGGATTGGAATGAAGTTGAGGGTATTCTAGAGGAAAGAATGGAATGGAATGGAATAAAATGAAATGGAATGGAAGGGAATGGAATGGAATGGATTGGAATGGAACGGAATGGAATGGAATGGAATGGAACGGAATGGAATGCAATGAAATGGAACGGAATGGAATGGAATGAAATGGAATAGAATGGAATGGAATGAAATCTAATGGAATGGAATGAAATGGAATAGAATGGAATGGAATGAAATCTAATGGAATGGAATGAAACAGAATGGAATGGAATGGAATGGAATGGAATGGAATGGAATGGAATGGCCTGTAAGTGAGGCGAATGGGAAGGAATTGAATGCACTAGAGTGGAGAGGAGTGGAGGGGAGAAGAGTGGATATGAATGCAATGGAATGGAATGGAATAGAATGGCATGGCATGGCAGGGAATGGAATGACATGGAATGGCATGGAATGGAATGGAAAAACGTACAGTGGAGTGCAGTGGAGTGGAAAATTGAAAAAAGGAAGGGAGTGGAATGGAGTGGAAAGGAGAGGAATGGCATTGTATGGAATGAAATGGAATGGAAAAGAATGGAATGAAATGGAATGGAATGGAAGCGTGTGGGAAGAATGGAATGCAGTGGAGTGGAGAGGAGTGCAGTGGAGAAG
Organism: Nomascus leucogenys; assembly: GCF_006542625.1. Taxonomy (NCBI): domain Eukaryota; kingdom Metazoa; phylum Chordata; class Mammalia; order Primates; family Hylobatidae; genus Nomascus; species Nomascus leucogenys. The sequence continues at coordinate 19,296 of NW_022096905.1, forward strand.
AGTAGATTTGAAAAGGATAGAATGGAATGGAATGGATTGGAGTGGTGTGGATTCTGGTAGATAATAACTGAATGGAATGGAATGGAATGGAAAGCAATGAAATGGAATGGAATGGAAAAAAATTGCAGGGGAATTGAAAGGAGAAGTAAGGAAGGGTGTGGAGTGGACTGGAATGGAGTGGAATGGAATGCAGTGGAATAGAATGGAATGGAATGGAGTCGAATGGAATCAAATGGAATTGAATGGAGTGGAGTGCTGTGTTTTGGAATTGTATGGAATGGAGAGGACTGTAGTAGACTGTAGGGGAATGGGAAGGAATGGAATGGACTGGAGGGGAGTGGAATGTAGGGGAGTAGAGTGGATGCAGGTGGAATTGAAAGAAATGGAATTGAATGGAATGGAATGCAGTGGATTGGAGTGGAGTTGTGTGGAGGAGAATGGAATGTAATGCAATGGAACAGAACGGAAAGGTATGGAAAGAAAGGAATGGCATACAATGCGATGGAAGGCAATGGAATGGAATGGAGAAAAGTGCAGTGGAGTGCAGAGGAGTGTAATGGAGAATAAAGCAAGGGAGTGGAACGGACTGGAATGGAATGGAATGGAGTGAAAAAAAGTGCAGTGGAGTGCAGCGGAGTGGAATGGAGAAGAAAGGAAGAGAGTGGAGTGCAGTGGAATGTAAGGTAACGGAATGGAATGGAATGGAATGGAATGGAATGGAATGGAATGGAATGGAATGGAATGAAATGGAATGGAGTGGACTGGAATGGAGGCAAATGGGGAGGAATGGAATGCAGTGGAGTGTAGAGGAGTGGAGTGGAGAAGAATGGATTTGAATGGAATGGAATGGAATGGAATGGATTGGAGTGGAGTGGAGCGCATTGAAGTGGTACAGAATGGAATGGAATGGAATGGAATGCAATGGAAACGAATGCAATGGAAAAAATGGGACTGTAATGGAGAAATGGAAGAATGGAATGTAGACTGGAAATGGAGGAAAACAGAATGAAGGAAGGAATGGAATGGAAACGAATGCAATGGAAAGAAATGGTGTGGACTGTAATGGAGGAGAATGGGAAGGAATGGAATTCCGTGGACTGGAGAGGAGTGGAGTGGAAAACAGTAGATTTGAAGTGAACGGAATGGAATGGAATGGAATGCATTGGATTGGAGTGGAATCTATTGGAGTAGAATGGAATGGAATGGAAAGTAATGGAATGGAATGGAATACAATGGAAAGGAATGAAAAGGAAGGGAATGGAATGGAACGGAGTGGAGTTGAATGCAGTGTATTGGAAATGAATGGATTTGAGAGGAATGTAGTGGAGTGGAGTGTAATGGGAAGGAATGGAATAGAAGAGAGAGGTTTGGAAAGGAATGGAGGTGAGTAGAGTGGACACAGCTGGAAAGGAATGGAATGGAATAGAATAGAATGGCATGGAATGCAGAGAATTGGAGTGGAGTTGTGAAGGGGGCACTGGAATGGAATGGAATGGAACAGAACGGAATGGAACGGAACTGAATGGAGTGGAACAGAACGGAATGGAAAACAATGGAATTTAATCAAATGCAATGGAATGGAAAATAGTGCAGTGTAGTGCAGTGACCTGGAAGGGAGAACAAAGGAAGAGAGTGGAATGGAGTGGAATGGAACGGGACAGAATGGAATGGAATGGAATGGAAAGGAATGGAATGGAATGGAACAGAAAGGAAAAAAGTGCAGTGGAGTGCAGTGGAGTGGGATGGAGAAGAAATGAAGGGAGTGGAGTGGAGTGGAATGGAGTGGAAGAGAATGGAATGGAATGCAATGGAAGGGAGTGGACTGGAATGGAGGAGAATGGAAAGGAATGGAATAGAGTAGAGAGGAGAGGAGTGGAGTGGAGAAGAATGGATGTGAATTTAATGGAATGGAATGGAATGGAATGGAATGGAATGGAATGGAATGGAATGGAATGGAATGGAAAGGAATGCAGTGGATTGGATAGGAGTAGAATGTAATAAATTGAAATGCAATAGAAAGTCAAGGAATTGAATGGAATTCATTGGAATAGAATGAAAAGTAATGGAATGGAATGGAATGGAAAGGAATGGAATGGATTTGAGAAAATTACAGTGGAGTGTAGACGAGTGGAATGTAAACAAATGCAAGGGAGAGCAGTCGAGTGCAATGAAGTGGAATGGAACGGAATGGAATGGAATGCAATGGATTGGAGTGGAGTGGAGTGGATTCTAGTGGAAAAGAATGGAAAGGAATGGTATGGAAAGGAATGGAGTGGAGTGGAATGGAATGGAATGCAATGGAATGGAATCGAAATGAATAGAATGCATTGCAGTGGAATGGATTGGAGTGGAGTGGAGTGGATTCTTGTGGAAAAGAATGGAATGGAATGGAAGGGAATGGAATGGAAAGGAAAGGAATGGAGCAGTATTGAAAAAATTGCAGTGGATTGCAGTGGAATGGAGTGGAATGGAATGGGCTGGAATGGAATGGAAAGAATGGAATGGAATGGCATGGCATGAAATGGAAATGAAAGGAATGGAATGTACTGTAATGCTATAAAATGGAATGGAATTGAATGGAATGGAATCGAATGGGAAAAAGTGCAGTGCTGTGCACTGAGGTGGAATGGAGGAGAAAGGAAAAGAGTGGAGTGGAGTGGAATGGATTAGAATGGAATGGAATATAGTGCATTGGAATGGAGGTAGATGGGAAGGAATGGAATGCAGTAGCGTGCAGGGGAGTGGAGTGCAGAAAAGTGGATTTGAATTGAATGCAATGGAATGGAATGGAATGGATTGGAGTGGAGTGGAGTGGATTCAAGTGGAAAGGAACGAAATAGAATCGAATGGAATGGAATCTATTAGAGTGGAGTGGAGTGTATTCTAGGGGAAAGGAATGGAATGGAAAGGAATGAAATTGAATGGAATGGAATGGAATGGAATGCAATGGAATGCAATGGAATGGAAGGAATGGAAAAAGGTGCAGTGTGGTGCAATGGAGGGCAACGGAGAAGTAAGGAAGTGAGTGGAGTGGCATCAAATGGAGTGAACTGGAATGGAATGGAATTGATTGGAATGGGATGGAATAGAAAGGAATGGAATGGGATGGAATGGAATGCAATGGAATGGAATGGAATGGAACGGAATGGAAAGGAATGCAATGGAATGGAAAGGAATGGAAAAAAGGGCAGTGGAGAGTGGTGGAGTGGAATGGAGAAAGAATGGAATGCAGTTCAGTGGAGAGCAGTGGAGTGGATAACAGTGGACTTGAGTCAAATGGAATGGAATGGAATGCAATGGATTGGAACACAGTGGAGTGGATTCTAGGGGAATATAATGGAATGGAATGGAATGGAATGGAATGGAATGGAATGGAATGGAATGGAATGGAATGGAATGGAATGATATGGAATAGAATGAAATGGAATGCAATGGAATGGAACTGAGAAACGTGAAGTGGAGTGCTGTGGAGTTGAATGGAGAAGAACAGAAGAGAGTGCAGTGCAGTGGAATGGAGGGTAATGGAATTGAAAGGAATGGAATGGAATGAAGTGGAATGGAATGGATTGGAATGGAATGAAAAGGAAAGGAATGCAATGGAATGGAATGGAATGGAATGGAATGCAATGGAATGGATTGGAATGGAAAGCAGCGCAGTGGAGTGCAATGTAATGGAATGGAATGCAATGGAAAGGAATTGAATGGAATGGAATGGAATGGAATGAAATAGAATGGAATGCAATGGAATGGAATGGAATGGAAACGAAAGGAATGGAATGGAATGGAAAGGAATGGAATGGAATGAAATGGAATGGAATGGAATAGAATGGAATGGAATGGAATGGAATGGAAAGGAATGGAATGGATTAGAATGAAATGGAGTGGGATGGAATGGAATGGAATGCAATGCCATGCAATGGAATTGAATGGAATGGAAAGAAGTGCATTGGAGGGTAGTGTAGTGGAATGGAGAAGAAAGAAAACCATTGGAGTGGAATGGATTGGAGTGGAATGGAGAAAAAAGAAAACGATTGGAGTGGAATGGATTGGAGTGGAATGGAATGGACTGGAATACAATGGTATGGAATGGAATGGAATGGAACGGAAAGGAATGGAATGGAATGGAATTTAATGGAATGGAAAAATGTGCATTGGAGAGTAGTGGATTGCAATGGAGAAGAATGGAAGCGAGTGGAATGGAGTGGAATGGAATGGAGAAGAATGGAATCGAATGGGATTATATGGAATGGAACGGACTGGAATGGAATAGAGTGGAATGGAATGTAGTGGACTGCTATGGAGGCGAATGGAAAGGAATGGAAGGAAGTTGAGTGGAGCGGAGTGGAGAAGTGTGGATTTGAACTGAATGGAATGCAAAGGAATCATTGGAGTGGAGTGGAAACAAATGGAATGGAATGGAAGAAGTACATTGGAGTGTAGTGGAGTGTAATGGAGAAGAAAGGAAGGCAGTGGAGTGGAGCAGAATGGACTTGAATACTATGGAATGGAATTGAATGTAGTGGAATGGAATGGAATGGAATGGAGTGGACTGCAAAGGCGGAGAATGGGAAGGAATGGAATGCAGTGGAGTGGAGAGGAATGGAAAGGAGAGAAATGGAAGGGAATGGAATTTAATGGAATGGAAGGGAATAGAATGGAATGGAAAGGAATGGTTTGGAGTGGAGTGGAATGGATTCTAGTGGGAAATAATAATGGAATGGAATGGAATGGAACGGAACGGAGTGGAGTGGAGTGGAGTGGAGTGGAGTGGAATGGAATGGAATGGAGTGGAATGGAATGGAATGGAATGGAATGGAATGGAATGGAATGGAATGAAACGGAATGTAATGGAATGCAATGGAATGGAATGAAATGGAAAAAAGTGCACTGGAGTGTTGAGGATTGGAATGGATAAGAAAGGAAGGGAGTGAAGTGGAGTGGAAAGGAGAAGAAAGGAATGGAATTGAATGGAATGGAATGGAATGGAACGGAATGGATAAAAGTGCAGTGGAGTGCAGTGGAGTAGAAGGGAGAAGAAAGGAAAGGAGTGGAGTGGAAAAGAGTGGAATGTAATGCAACGGAATGGAAAGGAATCGAATTGAGTGGATTTCAAAGGAGGTGAATGTGAAGAATGGAATGCAGTGGAGTAGAGAGGAATGGAGTGGAAAACAGTGGATTTGAATTGAATGGAATGGAATGAAATGGAATGGAGTCTAGTGCAGTGTATTGGAAATGAATGAAATGGAGAAGAGTGTAGTGGAGTGGAAAAGAATGGGAAGGAATCGAATGGAGTGGAATGGAGTAGAGGGAAATGGAGGTGACTAGAGTGGATTCAGGTGGAATGCAATGGAATGGAATGGAAAGAATGGAATCCAGTGGATTGTAGTTGAGTTGCATCGAGGTTTTAGGAATGGAATAGAATGTAATGGAATGGAAGAGAATGGAATGGAATGGAAAGGAAAGGAATGGAATGAAATGGAATGCAATGGAATGGAATGGAAAGAAATGGAAAAAAACTGTGGTGAAGTGCAGCGGAGTGGAATGGAAAAGAAAGGAACAGAGTGTAGTGGCGTTGAATGGACTGCAATGTAATGGAATGGAATGGAAGGCAATGCAGTGGATTGGCCTGAAATTGACGTGAATGGCAAGGAATGGAATACTGTGGAGTGGAGGGTAGTGTAGTGGAGACGAGTGGATTTGAATTGAATGGAAAGGAATGGTGTAGATAGGAGGGACTAGATTCTAGTTGAGAAGAATGGAAAGGAATGGAATGGAATGTAGTGGAATGGAATGGAATGGAATGGAATGGAATGGAATGGAATGGAATGGAATGGAATGGAATGGAATGGAATGGAATGGAATGGAATGGAATGGAATGGAATGGAATGGAAAAAAGTGCTGTGGAGTGTAGTGGAGTGGAATGGAGAAGAAAGGAAGGGAGTGAGGTGGAGAGGAATGGAGTGGAATGGAATGGAATGGAGTGGACTGGAAAGGAGGTGAACGGGATGGAAATGAATGCATTGCATTGGAGGGGGATGACTGGAAAAGAGTGGATGTGAACTCAAATGAATGAAATGGAATGGACTGCTGTGGAATTGAGTGGATTCTAGTGGAAAAGAAGGGAATGGAATGGAAAGGAATGGAGTGGAATGGAATGGAATGGAATGGAATGGATTGGAATGCAATGGAATGGAATGGAATGCAATGGAATGCAATGGAATGGTATAGAATGGATTGGAGTGGACTGAAATGCGGGGAATGGGAAGGAATGGAATGCAGTGGAGCAGAAAGGAGTGGAGTGGAGAAGAGTGGATTTGAACAGATGTCATTGAAATGCAACGTAATGGAGTGAAATGGAATGGAGCACACTCGATTGTGGTGGTGTGGATTGGAGTAGAATGGAATGTAATGAAAAGTAAAGGAATGGAATGGAATACAATGGAATGCAATGGAAAGGAATGGAATGGAATGCAGAGGAGTGTAGTGCAGTGTATTTGAAATGAATGCAATGGAGAGGAGTGTAATGGAGTGGAGCGGAATGGGAAAGAATGGAATGCAGTGGAGTGAAGTGGAATGGAATAGATTACAGTGGATTCAGGTCGAATGGAATAGAATAGAATAAAACGGAAGGCAGTGGATAGGAGTGGAGTTGCATGGAAAGGAATGGAATGGAATGGAATGAAATGGAATGGAATGGAATGAAATGCAATGCACTTGACTGGAGTGTGGTGGATTAGAATAGAATGGAATGGAATGGAAAGAAATAGAAAGGAATGTAAGACAGTGGAAGTGAATGAAAGGGAATGCAATGGAATTGAATGGAGTTGAGTGGAGTGCAGTGTATTGGAATTGAATGAATCGGAGATGATTGAAGTATAGTAGAGTGGAATTGGGAAGGAAAGGAATTGAGTGGAGTGCAGTGGAGTGGAATGGAGAGGAGTAGAGTGGATACAGATGGAATGGAATGGAATGGAATAGAACAGAATGGAATGGAATGCAGTGGATTGTAGTGCAGTTCGGTGGAGGGGACTGGAATGGAATGGAATGGAATAATATGTAATGGAATGGAACAGAACATAATGGAATGCCATGGAATGGTTTGGAATGGAATGCCATGGAATGGAATGGAATGGAATGGAATGGAATGGAATGGAATGGAATGGAATGGGATGGAATGGAAAAAAGTGCAGTGGAGTGCTGTGGAGTGGAATTGACTAGAATGTAAGGGAGTGGAGTGGAGTGGATTGGAGTGGAATGGAATGGAATGGAATGGAAGAGAATGGAATGGAATGCAATGGAATGGAACTGAGGAACGTGAAGTGGAGTGTTGTGGAGTTGAATGGAGAAGAACAGAAGAGAGTGGAGTGCAGTGGAATGGAGGGTAATGGAACTGAAAGGAATGGAATGGAATGAAATGGAATGGAATGGATTGGAATGGAATGAAAAGGAATGGAACGCAATGGAATGGATTGGAATGGAAAGCAGCGCAGTGGAGTGCAATGTAATGGAATGGAATGGAATGGAATGCAATGGAAAGGAATTGAATGGAATGGAATGCAATGGAATGAAATAGAATGGAATGCAATGGAATGGAATGGAATGGAATGGAATGGAATGGAATGGAACAGAAAGGAATGGAATGGAATGGAAAGGAATGGAATGGAATGGAATGGAATAGAATGGAATGGAGTGGAATGAAATGGAAAGGAATGGAATGGATTAGAATGAAATGGAGTGGGATGGAATGGAATGGAATGGAATGGAATGGTATGGTATGGAATGGAATGGCATACAGAGGATTGGAGTGGAGTTGATTGGAGTAGAATGGAATGGAATGGAAAGTAATGGAATGGAACGAAATACAATGGAAAGATATGAAAAGGACTGGAATGGAATGGAATGGAAAGAAATGGAATGGAATGGAATGGAATGGAATGGAATGGAATGGAATGGAATGGAATGGAATGGAATGGATTGGAGTTGAGTGCAGTGTATTCGAATTGAATGAAATGGAGAAGAGTGTAGTGGAGTGGGAAGGAATGGAATGGGAAGGAATGGAATGGAGTGGAATGGAATGGAGGGAAATGGAGGTGAGTAGAGTGAATTCAGGTGGAATGGAATGGAATGGAAAGAATGGAATGGAATGGAATGGAATGGAATGGAATGGAATGGAATGGAATGGAATGGAATGAATGGAAAGCATGGTATTGGAGTGGAGTTGTGTGGATTGTTATGGAATGGAATAGAATGGGATGGAATGGAATGGAATAGAATGTAATGGAAGGGAATGGAAAAGAATGTAATGGAATGGAATGGAAAAGAATGGAATGGAATGGAAACGAATGTAATGTAATGGAAAGGAATGCAATGGAATGGAATGGAATGGAATGGAATGGAAGGGAAGGGAATAGAATGGAATGGAATGGAAAAAAGTGTGGTGGAGTGCACTGGAGTGGATTGGGAAAGAAAGGAAATGAGTTTAGTGGAGTGGAATGGAGAGGAATGGAATGGAATGGAAGGGAATGCAATGGAGTGGACTGAAACGGACGTGAATGGCAAGGAAAGGAATGCAGTGGATTGGAGGGGAGTGGAGAGGAGATGAGTGGATTTGAAATGAATGCAATGGAATAGAATGGAATGGAAAGTATCGGAATGGAATGAAGTGGAATGGAAAGGAGGCAAAAGGGATTGAATGGAATGCATTGGACTGAAGAGTGGTGGAGTGGAGAACAGTGGATGTTAACTGAAAGGAATGGAATGGAATGGACTGGTGTGGAATTGAGTGGCTTCTAGTCTAAAAGAATGGAATGGAATGGAATGGAATGGGATGGGATGGGATGGGACGGGATGGGATGGGATGGAATGGAATGGAATGGAATGGAACGGAACAGAACGGAACGGAATGGAACGGAATGGAATGGAATGGAATGGAATGGAATGGAATAGAAAAAAGTGCAGTGGAGTACAGTGGAGTGGAATGGAGAAGAAAAGAATGGAGTGGAGTGGATTGGAATGGAGTGGAATGGAATGAAACAGAACAGAACGGATTTGAACGGAATGGAATGGAATGGAATGCAGTGCAATGCAGTGGATTGGAAATGAGTTGCGTGGAGGGGAATGCAATGGAACGGAATGGAATGGAATGGAATGGAACGGAATGGAATGGAATGGAAAAAAAGCATAGTGGAGAGCAGTGCAGTGGAATGGAGAAGACAGGAACAGAGAGTCGTGCAGTGGAATGGAGGGTAATGGAATTGATTGGAATGGAATGGAAAGGAATCGAATGGTGTGGACAGGAATGGAGGCGGATGGGAAGGAATGGAAGGCAGTAGAGTGGACAGGAGTGGAGTGGAGAAAGTTCGATATGAAATGAAAGGAATGGAAAGTAATTAATTGGAGTTGGGTGGAGTGGATTCTAGTGGAACAGTACCGAATGGAATGGAATGGAATGGAATGGAATGGAGTGGAGTGGAGTGGAATGGAATGGAATGGAATGGAATGGAATGGAGTGGAGTGGAGTGGAGTGGAGTGGAGTGGAGTGGAGTGGAGTGGAATGGAATGGAATGGAATGAAATGGATTGGAATGGAATGGAATGGAATGGATTGGAGAGGAATGGAAACGAATGGAATGGAATGGAATGGAGTGGACCCTAATGGAGGCGAATGGGAAGGAAAGGAATGCAGTTGACTGGAGAGGAGTGGATTGGAGAAGAGTGGATTTGAAGTGAAAGGAATGGAATGGAAAGGAACGGAATGGAATGGAATGGCATGCATTTGACTTCAGTGCAGTCTATTGGAGTAGAATGGAATTTAATGGAAAGTAAAGGAATACAAAGGAACGGAAAGAAAAGGAAGGGAATGGAATGGAATGAAGTGGAGTTGAGTGCAGTGTATTGGAAATTAATGGAATTGAGATAAGTAGAGTGGAGTGGAGATTAATGGATAGGAATGGAATGGAGTGGACAGGATTGGAAGGGAATGGAGGTGATAAGAGTGATTGCAGGTGGAATGGAATGGAAGGGAATAGAATGGAATGGAATGGAATGCAGTGGATTGGAGTGGAATTGCAGGGAAGGGAATTGAATGGAATGGAATGGAACTGAATGGACAGGAATGAAATGGAATGGAATGTAATGGAATTTAATTGAATGGATTGGTAAGGAAAAAAGTGGAATGTAGTGCAGTGTCGTGGAATGGAGAAGAAAGGAAGGGAGTGGAATGGAGTGGAATGGAGTTGAATGGAATGGAGTGGAATGGAATGGAATGGAATGGAATGGAATTGAGAGGACTGGAATGGAGGCAAATGGGAAGGAATGGAATGCAGTGGAGTGGAGAGGACTGGAATGGAGGCAAATGGGAAGGAATGGAATGCAGTGGAGTGGAGAGGATTGGAGTGAAGAAGAGTGGACCTGAATAGAATGGAATCGATTGGAGTGGAGTGGAGTGGATTCTAGTGGAAGAAAATGGAATGGAATGGAATGGAATGGAATGGAATGGAATGGAATGGAACAGAATGGAAAAAAGTGAATGGGAGTGCAGACGAGTGGCATGGAGAAGAAAGGAAGGGAGTGGAGCGGAGTGAAAAGGAGTAGAATGGATTGGAATGGAGTGGACAGGAATGGAGACGAATGGGAAGGAATGGAAAGCAGTAGAGTGGAGAGGAGTGGAGTGGAGAAGAGTGGATGCGAATTGAATGGAATGGAATGCAATTTTAAGGAAAGGAATGGAATGCAGTGGATTGGAGTGGAGTGGATTTTTGTAAAAAGGAATGTAATTGAAAGTAAAGGAATTGAATGGAATACAATGGAACGGAATGAAAAGGAAGGAAAGGAACGGAATGGAATGGGAATGGAATGGAATGGAATGGAATGGAATGGAATGGAATGGATTTGAAAAAGGTACAGTGTAGTGAAGTGGAGTGGAATGGAGAAGAAAGGAAGGGAGTGGAGTGGAGTGAAATAAAGTGCAATGGAAAGGAATCGAATGAAATGAAATGGAATGCAATGGAAAGGAATGGAATGGAATGGAATGGAATAGAAAGGAATGGAACGGAATGCAATGGAATGAAATGGGAAGGAATGGAGAGGAATGGAATGGAGGCAAATGGGAAGGAATGGAATGCAGTGGAGTGGAAAGGGAGGGAGTGGAGAAGAGTGGATTTGAATTGAATGCAAAGGAATTCATTGAATTGGAGTGGAGTTGAGTGGAGTCTAGCAGAAAAGAACGGAATGGAATGGAAAGGAATGGAATGGAATGGAATGGAATGGAATGGAATGCATTGGAATGCATAGGAATGCAATGGAATGGAGCAGAATGGAAGAAGCTGCAGTGGAGTGCACTGGAGTGATATCTAGAAGAAAGGACAGGAGTGGACTGGAGTGAAATGGAGTGGCATGGTATGGAAAGGAATTGAGTGGACTGGAACAGAGGTGCATGGGAAGGAATGGAATGCAGTAGAGTGGAGAGGAGAGGATTGGAGAAGAATGGAATGGAATGGAATGGAATGGAATGGAATGGAATGGAATGGTATGGAATGGAATGGAATGGAATGGTATGGAATGGAATGGAATGGAATGGAATGGAATGGAATGGAATGGAATGGAACAGAATGGAATTGGAAGAACAGAATGGCATACAATGCCATGTAATGCAATGGAATGGAAGGGAAAAAAGTGCAGTGAAGTGCAGAGGAGTGTAGTGTAGAAGAAAGGAAGAGAGTGGAGTGGAGTGGAATGGAGTGGAATGGAATGGAATGGAACGGAAAGGAATGGAACAGAATGGAATGGAATGGAATGCAATGGAATGGAATGGAATGGACTGGACTGCAATGGAGCCGAATGAGAAGGAATGAAACGCAGTGGAGTGGAAAGGAGAGGAGTGGAGAAGAGTGGATTGATATGGAATGGAACGGGAAGGAATGGATTGGAGTGGATTGGAGTGGATTCGAGTGGAGAGACTGGAATTGAATTGAATGGAAAGGAATGGAATGGAAAGGAACGGAATGGACAAACTGCAGTAGAGTGCAGTGAAGGCAATGGAGAAGAAAGGAAGGAAGTGGACTGGAGTCGAATGGAGTGGAATGAAATGGAATCTAATGGAATGGAATGGAATGGAATGGAATGCAATGGAATGGAATGGAATGGAGGTGAATGGGAAAGAATGGTATATATTGGAGAGGAGAGGAGAGGAGAGGAGAAGAGTCGATTTGAATGGAATTGAATGGAATGGAATGCATTGGATTGGAGTGGAGTCTATTGGAGTAGAAAGGAATGGAATGGAAGGTAATGGAATGGAATGGAATGGAATGGAATGGAATGGAATGGAATGCATTGGATTGGATTTGACAAAAGTAGAGTGGAGTGTAGAGGAGTGGAACGGAGAAGAAAGGAAGGGAGTGCAGTGGAGTGGAATGAAGTGCAGTGGAACAGAATGGAATGAAATGAAATGGAATGGAATAGAATGAAATGGAAATATGGAATGGAATGTAATGGAATGAAATGGAATGTAATAGAATGAAATGGAAATATGGAATGGAATGGAATGGAATGGAATGGAATGGAATGGAATGGAGTGGAGGCGAATGGGAAGGAATGGAATGCAGTGGAGTGGAAAGGATGGGAGTGGAGAACAGTGGATTTGAATTGAATGCAATGGAATGGAATGGATAGGAGTGGAGTGGAGTGGATTCTAGTGGAAAAGAACGAAGTGGAATGGAAAGGAAGGGAATGGAATGGAATAGAATGCAATGGAGCAAAATGGAAAAAGGGTAGTGGAGGGCATTGGAGTGAGGAGGAGAAGAAAGGAAGGGAGTGGAGTGGAGTGGAATGGATTGGAAGGGAAAGGAATAGAGTGGAAATGAATGGAGTAGACTGGAATGGAGGCAAATTGGAAAGAATGGAATGCAGTGGAGTGGAAAGGAGTGGAGCGGAGAAGAGTGGATGTGAATTGAATGGAATGAAATGGAGTGGAGTGGAATGGAATGGAATGGAATGGAATGGAATGGAATGGAATGGAATGGAGTGGAGTGGACTGGAAGGGAGGCATATGTGAAGGTAAGGAATGCAGTGGAGTGGAGAAGTGTGGAGTGGAGAAGAGTGGATTTGAAAAGAATAGAATGGAATGGGATGGATTGGAGTGGAGTGGCTGGATTCTAGTGCAAAAGAATGGAATGGGATGGAATGGAATGGAATAGAACGGAAAAAAGTGCAATGGAGACCAATGGAATGGGATGCAGAAGAAAGGAAGGGAGTGGACTGTAGTGGAAGGGGGTGGAGTGTAGTGGAATGGAGTGGAATGAAATGGAATTGAATGGATTGGACTGGGATGGAGGCCAATGGGAAGGAATGGAATGAAGTAGAGTTGAGAGGAGTGGAGTGGAGAAGAGAAGATGTGAATTGAATGGAAAGGAAAGCAAAGGAATGGAATGGAATGGAAAGGAATGCAGTGGATTGGAGTGCAGTGGATTGTAGAAGAATGGAACGGAATAGAAAGTCAAGGAATTGAATGGAACACGTTGGTATGGAATGAAAAGTAAAGGAATGGAATGTAAGGGATTAGATTTGAAAAAAGTACAGAAGAGTGTAGAGGAGTGGAACGGAGAAGAAAGGAAGGGAGTGCAGTGGAGTGGAATGAAGTGGAGTGGAATGGAATGGAATGGAATGGAATGGAGTGGAATGGAATGGAATGGAATGGAATGGAATGGAATGGAGTGGAGGCGAATGGGAAGGAATGGAACGCAGTGGAGTGGAAAGGATGGGAGTGGAGAAGAGTGGATTTGAATTGAATGCAATGGAATGGAATGGATTGGAGTGGAATGGAATGTAGTGGAGGGGAGTGCAATGGTTTGGAAATGAATAGAATGAAGAGGAGTGTAGTGGAATGCAGTGGAATGGAGTGGAATCGGAAGGAATGGAATGGAGTGGAGTGGATAGGAGTGGAATGGAGGGGAGTAGAATGGATTCAGGAGGAATGGAATCGAATGGAATCAAATGGAATCGAATGGAATGCAGTGTATTGGAGTGGAGTTGCCTGGAAGGGAATGGAATTTAACGGAATGGAATGGAAAATAATGGAATGGAATGGATAGAAATGAAATGGAATGGAGTGGAATGGAATGGAATGCAATGCAATGCAATGCAATGCAATGGAATGAAATAGATTGGAATGGAAAAAAGTGTAGCGGAGTGCAGTGGAGTGCAATGGAGAAGAAAGGAAGGGACTGGAGTGGAGTGGAATGGAATGGAATGGAATGGAGTGGAATGGAGTGGAATGGAAGGATATGCAAGGAATGAAATGGAATGGAGTAGAATGGAATGGAATGGAGTGGAATGGAGTGGAAGGGAGTGGAATGGAAAATGTGAAGTGCAGTGTTGTGGAATGAAATGGAGAAGGAACCAAGGGATTGGAGTGGAGTGAAACATTGTTGAATGGAATGCAATGCAATGGAATGGAATGGAGTGGAATGGAATGGAATGGAGTGGAATGGAATGGAATAAAATGGAATGGAGTTGAATGGAATGGAATGGAATGGAATGGAATGGAATGGAATGGAATGGAATGGAATGGAATGGAATGGAATGGAATGGAATGGAATGCAATGCAATGCAATGCAATGCAGTGCAATGGAATGAAATAGAATGGAATGGAAAAAAGTGCAGTGGAGGGCAGTGGAGTGGAATGGAGAAGAAAGGAAGGGACTGGAGTGGAGTGGAATGGAGTGAAATGGAAAAAAGTGCAGTGGAGTGCAGTGGAGTGGAATGGAGAATAAAGGAAGGGACTGGAGTCGAGTGCAACGGAGTGGAATGGAATGGAATGGAATGGAATGGAATGGAATGGAGTAGAATGGAGTGTAATGGAGGGGAATACAATGGTATGAAACGGAATGGAGTGGGATGGAATGGAATAGAATGGAATGGAATGGAGTGTAATGCAGTGGAATGGAGTGGAATGCAGTGGAATGAAGAGCAGTGGACGGCAGTGGAGTGGAATGTAGAAGAAAGGAAGGGAGTCGAGTGGAATGGAGTGGAATGGAATGGAATGGAAGGGAATGGAATGGAATGGAGTGGATTGAAATGAAGGCAGTTGGGAAGGAATGGCATGCAGTGGAGTAGAGAAGAGTGGAGTGGAAAGAGTGGACTTGAATTGAATGGAAAAGAATGGAAAGGATTGGAGTGGAGTGGAGTGGATTCGAGTGGAAAATTGTGGAATGACATGGAAAGGAATGGAATGGAATGAAATAGAATGGAATGGAATGGAAGGGAAAGTAAAGGAACGGAATGGAAAAAAGTGCAGTAGAGTTTACTAGAGTGGAAAGGAGAAGAAAGGACGGGAGTGGAGGGGAGTGGAAAGGGGTGGAATGGAATTGAATACAGTGGAATGGAATGGAATGGAATGGAATGGAAAATTTCAGTGGTGTGTAGTGGAGTGGAATAGAGAAGAAATAAGGGAGTGGAGTGGAAAGGAATGGAATGGAATGGAAAGGAATGGAATGGGACGAAATGGAAAAAGGTGCAGTGGAGTGCAGTGGAGTGGATTGGAGAAGAAAGCAAGGGAGTGGATTTGAGTGGAATGGAGGGGAATGATATGTAATGCAATGGAATGGAATTGAATGGAGTGGACTGCAATGGAGGCGAATGTGAAGGAATGGAATGCAGTGCAGTGGAGAGGAGTGGAGTGGAGAACAGTGGATGTGAATGGAATGGAATGGAATGGAATAGTATTGAATGGATTGGAGTGGAGTGGAGTGGAGTGGATACTAGTGGAAAAGAATGGAATGGAAAGCAATGGAATTGAATGGAATGGAATGGAATGGAATGGAATGGAATGGAATGGAATGGAAGGGAATGGAAAGGAAAAATTGTGCATTGGAGTGTAGTGTAGTGGAATGGAGAAGAAAGGAAGGGAATGGAGTGGAGTTAATCGGAGTGGAATGGAATGGAATTGAATATAATGGAATGGAATTGAATGGAATGCAACGGAATGCAATAGAATGGAATGGAATGCAATGCAGTGGAATGGAATTGAATGGAACGGAATGGAATGGAAAAAAGTGCATTAGAGTGTAAGGGAGAGGATTGGAGAAGAAAGGAAGTGATTGGAGGGGAGTGGAATGGAGTGGAATGGAATGGAATGGAATGGAATGGAATGGATTGAGTGGAGAGGAGTGGAGTGGAGAAAATTCTAGTGGAGTGTAATGGAATGGAATGGAGTGGAGTAGAGTATAGTAGAGTGGATTGGAATTGAATGGAATGGAATGGAGTGTAGTGGATTGGAGTGGAGTGGAATGAAATGGAATGGAATGGATGGGCAAGGAATGGAACGGAATGCAGAGGAGTAGATTGGAGTGGAATGAAAGGGGATGGAATGGAGTGGAGTGGAGGGGAGTAAAGTGGAGTGGAATGGAAAGGAATGGAATGGAAGGGAGTGCAGTGGAGTGGAGTGGAGTGCAGAGTAATGGAATGGAACTGAATGGTTTGGAATGGAATGGAGTTTAATGGAGTGGAGTGGAATGGAATGGAATGGAATGGATTTGAGAAATGAAATATGAGCTGAGACTGTGTTACTGCAATGCAGCCTGGGTGACAAAGTGAGATCGTGTTGATAGAAAGGAATGAAATGGAATGAAGTGGAATAGAATGGAACAGAATGGAATGGAATGGAATGTAACGGAAAGGAATGGAACGGAATGGAACGGAATAGAATGGAATGGAATGGCACGGAACGGAATGGAACGGAACGGAATGGAACGGAACAGAACAGAACGGAACGGAACGGAATGGAATGGAACGGAACGGAATGGAATGGAATGGAATGGAATGGAATGGAATGGATTGGAGTGGAGTGGAATGTAGTGGAATCGAATGGAGAGGGGTGGAGTGCAGTGGAAAAAATGGAATGGAATGGAATGAAATGGAATGGAATGGAATGGAATGGTGAAAAGAAATCTGAGCTGAGATTATGAAACTGGGCTCCAGCCTGAGTGACAGAGTGAGATCATGTTGAAATAAAGGAAATGATTGGAATGGAGGGGAAAGGAATGGAATGGAATGGAGTTGAGTGGAGTTCAGTGCATTGGAGTGGAATGGAGTGGAAGGGAAGAGGAAGGAATGGAATGGAATGGAGTGGAGAGGAGGGCTGTGGCATGCATTGGAGTGAAGTGTAATGGAGTGGAGAGGAATGGGATGGAATAGAAGGGATTAGAGTGCAATGGAGTAGAGTGCAGTGGAGTGCAATGAAGTGGAGTAGAATTGATTGGAGTGGAGTGGAGAGGAATGGAATGGAATGGAATGGAATGGAATGGAATGGAATGGAATGGAATGAAAGGCTGGAATGAAATGTGAGCCGGGATTGTGCCACTTCATTCCAGCCTTAGTGATGCACAGAGATTCTGTCACAAGAATGAATGGAATGGAATGGAGTGGAAAGGAATGGAATAGAGTGAAGTGCAGTGGAATGGAATGGAATGTAAATGATGGTGAAATGAAATGTGAGCTGAGATTGTCTCCCTGCATTCCAGCCTGAGTGACAGACAGAGATTCTGTCTCAAGAAAGGAATGGAATTGAAAGGAATGGAATGGAATGGAATGGAATGGAATGCAATGGAATGGAATGGAGGGGAGTGGAGTGGAGTGGAGAGGAGTGGAGTGCAGTGGAGTGCAATGCAGTAGAGTGGAGTGGACTGGACTGGAATGGAATGAGATGGAATGGAACGGGGTGGAGTGGAATGGAGTGGACTTGAGTGTAGTGAAGTGGAATAGAATTGAATGGAATGCAATGGAATGGAATGGAAAGGTATGAAACGGAATGGAATGGAGTGGAGTGGAATGGAGAGGAGTATAGTGCAATGGAGTGGAAAGGAGGGGTGTGGAGTGGAGTGGAGTGGAGCAGATTGGAATGGAATTGGATGAATTGGATTGGAATTGAATGGAATGGAATGGAATGCTGAAAAAGAATGTGAACTGTGATTCTGCCAGTGAAGTCCAGCCTTGTTGACAGTGTGAGAACCTGTCAAAAGAAAGGAATGGTATGGAATGGAAACGAATGGAGTGGATTTGAGTGGAGTGGAAAGCAGAGAATGGAGTGTAAAGGAATGGGATGTAGTGCAGTGGAGTGGAGTGGAGAGGAGTGGAGTGGAATGCAGTAGATTTGAATGTAAGGGAATGCAGTGGAGTGCAGTGGACGGGAGTGCACTGGAGTGGGGTGGAATGGATATTAATGGAATGGAGTGGCATGGAAGGGAGTGGAGTGGATTGGGGTGGAGTTTAGATCAGTTGAGTGGAATGGAGAAGAATGGGATGGAATGGAATAAATTGGAGTGAGATGTAGTGGAGTGGAATGGAATGGAGTGGAGTAGAGTGGAACTGAATGGAGTGGAACGGAATGGAATGGAATTGTGAAATGAAATGTGAGTTGAGATTATGCCACTGCACTCCAGCGTGGGTGACAGATTGAGATCCTCTCGAAAGAAGGCAATGGATTGGAATGGAGTGGAATGGAACATATTTAAATAAAATGGAATGGAGTGGAGTGGAGTGGAGAGGAGTTGAATGGATTTGAATGGAATGGGATGGAACGAACAGGAGTGGAGTTGAGTGGAGTGGAGTTAAAGAGAGTGTTATGGAATGGAGTGGAGTGGAGTGAAGTGGCGGGGAGTGCAGAGGAGTGGAGAGGAGAAGAATGGAATGGAGTGGAGTGTACTGGAATGGAATGGAATGGAATGGAATGGAATGGAATGGAATGGAGTAGAATGGATTGGACTGGAATGCAGTCGAATGGAATAGGATGGAATTGAATGGATTGGAGTGGAGTGCAGTGGACTGGAGTGCAGTGGAATGCAAAGAAATGGAAAGGAATTGAATAGAAAGGAATGGAATGGTGAAATGCAATGTGAGCTGAGATTGTGCCAGTTCACTTTAGCCACAGTGACAGAATGAGAAGCCATCGAAAGAATGGAATGGAGGGGAATAGATTGGAATGAAATGAAATGCAATGTAGTTGAGTGGAGTGGAGTACAGTGAAATGCAGTGGAAATGAATGGGATGGAAATGAATGGAGTGAAGAGGAGTGGAGTGCAGTGCAGTGGAGTGGAGTGGAGTGGAGTGGAATGGGATGGAATGTAATGGGATTGAATGGAATGGAGTGGAGTGGAATAGAATGGAGTAGAGTGAAGTGGAGTGGAGTGGAATGGAGTGGAATGGAATGGAATAGAGTGGACTGGAGTCGAGTGCAGTGGAGTGGGGTGTGATAGAGTGGAATGGAATGGACTGCCGTACAATGGAGTGGAGTGGAATGGAATGGAATGGAATGGAATAGAAAGGAATGTTGAAATGAAATGTTAGCTGAGATGGTGTCACTGCACTCCAGCCTGGGTGACAGAGTGAGATCCTGTTGAAAGCAAGGAATGGAATGGAATTGAGTGGAATGTAAAGAAATGGAATTGAGCGGAGTGGAGTGCAGTGGAATGGAGCGGAGTGGAGTGGAGTGGAATGGAGTGGAGTGGAACGGAATGAAATACAATTGAAAGAAATGGGATGGAATGGAGTGGAGTGGAGTGGAAAGAAATGGGATGGAATGGAGTGGAGTGGAAAGGAGTGGTATGGAACGGAGTGGAGTGGAGTGGAATAGAATGGAATGGAATGCAGTGGATTGGAGTGAAGTGGAATGGCGTGGAGTGGAGTGGAGTAGAATTCGGTTGAATGGAATGCGGTCGAATAGAGTGGACTGGAGTTAAGAGGAGTGGAATGGACTGCAGTGGAGTGGAGTGGAGTGGAGTGGAAAGGAATAAGATGGAATGGAGTGGATTGGAGTGGAGTGAAAGGGAATGGAATGGAATGGAATGGTGAAATGAAATGTGAGCTGATGTTGTGCCACTGAACTCCAGCCTTAGTGACAGATTGAGATCCTGTCAAAAGAAAGGAATGGAATGGAATGGAGTAGAGTGCAAAGGAATGGAATGCAATGGAATGAAATGGAATGGAATAGAATGGAATGGAATGCAATGGAGTGTAGTGGAGTGCAATAGAGTGGAATGGAATGTGATGGAATGGAGTGGAATGGAGTGGAGAGGAGTGGAGTGGAGTGAAGTGGAGTGGAGTAGAGTGGAATGGAATGGAATGGAGTGGAGTGGACTGGAGTGGAGTGGAGTTTAATGGAGTGTAATGGGATTTGATGGAAGGGAATGCAGTGGAGTGGAATGGAAAGGAGTGGAATGGAACGGGATGGAATGTAATGGAATGTTGTGGAGTGCACTGGCCTGGAGTTGAGTGGAGTGGAGAGGTGTGGAATAGAGTGTAATGGAATGGAATGGAATGTGGTGAATTGGAGTGGATAGTACTAGAGTGGGGTAAAATGGAGTGGAAAGCTATGGAATGGAATGGAAGGGAGTGGAATGGAGTGGATAGGACTGGATTGGAGTTTAATGGAGTTGGGTGGAAAGGAATGGAGTGGAATGGAGTGGAGAGGAGTGGAGTGGAGTGGACTGCACTGAAGTGTAGTGGAATGGAGTGGAATGGAATGGGATGAAACGGAATGTAGTGGAGTGGGGTGAAGTGGAGTGCAAGGGACTGGAATAGAATGGAGTGGAGTAGAGTGGAGTGGAGTGGAGTGGACTGGAGTGGAGTGGAATAGGAGGGAATGGAATGGTATGGAATGGAAAGAAACGGAATGGAATGGAATGGAATGGTGAAATGAAATGTGAGCTGAGATTGTGCCACTACACTCCAACATTGGTGACAGAGTGACATCCTGTCAAAGGAAAGGGAATGACTGGAATGGAGAGGAATGGAGTGGAATGGAATGGAATGGAATGGAATGGAATGGAATACAGTGGAGTGAAGTGGAATGGTTGGAATGGAATAGGGTGGAATGGAGAGGAGTGCAGTGGAGTACAGTGGAATGGATTGGAATGGAATGGATGGAATGGAATTTATTGGAGTGGGTTTGCGTGGTGGGGAATGGAGTGGAATGGAAGGGGGTGCATTGGAGTGGAGTGAAATGCAGTGGAATGGATTGGAGTGAAATGGTAATGCAATGGAATGGAATGGAATGGAGTGGAATGCAATGGATTGGAATGGAATGGAATGGAATGGAATGGAATGGAATGGAATGGAATGGAATGGAATAGAGTGGAATGGAATGCAAAGGAATGGTGAAATGCCATCTGAGCTGAGATTGTGCCACTGCACTCCAGTCTGGGTGACAGCATGAGATCTTGTTGTAAGAAAGCAATGTAGTGGAATGGAGTGGAAAGGGATGGAATGGAACGGCGTGGAGTGGAGTGGAGTGGTGTAGCGTGGAGTGGAGTGGACTGGAGTGGATTGGAATGGAATGGGATGGAATAGAATGTAGTAAAGTTGCATGAAGTGGAGTGGAGTGGAATGGAATGGAATGCAATCGTGAAATGAAATGGGAGCTGAGATTGTGACACTGCACTCCAGCCTGGGTGACAGAGTGAGATCCTGCTGAAAGAAAGGAATGGAATGGAATGGTTTGGAATTGAATGTAAAGGAACAGAATGGACTGGAGTGGAGTGGATTCGAGTGGAATGGAATGGGTTGGTATGGAAGTGAATTGAGAGTAGTGGAGTAGAGTGGAGTGGATGGAGTGGAGTGGAATGGAATGGATTGGAGTGGAGTGGAGTTGAGAAAAGTGGAGTGGAATGGAATGGAGTGGAATCGAATGGAAAGGAATGGAATGTTATGGACTGCAGTGGAGAGGTGTGGTGTGGAGTGGAGTGGAGTGGAGTGGAATGGAATGGAGAAGAGAGGAGTGAAGTGGAATGGAATGGAATGCTGAAAAAAATGATAGCTGAGATTCTGCCACTGCACTATAGCCTGGATGACAGGGTGAAATCCTGTTCAAAGAAAGGAATTTATTGGAATGGAGTGGAAAGGAATGGAATGTAATGGAGGAGAGTGGAGTGGAGATGAGTGGAGTGCGGGGGAGTGGAATGGAGTGAAATGGAATGGGATGCAATGGAACAGAGTGGAGTGGATAGGTGTGGACTGGAGTGGAGAAGATTGGAATGGAATGCAATGGAATGGAATGGAATGGAATGGAATGGAATGGAATGGAATGGAATGGAATGGAATGGATTGGATTGGAGTGGAATGGAGTGGACTGGACAGGATTGACACGGAATGGAATGGAATGGAAAAGAATGAAATGGAATGGAACGGAATGGAATGGAATGGTGTAATGTAATGTGAACTGACATTCTGCCACTCCACTCCAGCCTGGGTGACAGAGTGAGAACCTGTCGAAAGAAAGGAATGGAATGGAATGGAATGAAGTGGAATAGAATGGAAAGGAATGGAATGGAATGCAGTGGATTGGAGTGGCATGGAGTGGAAAGGAGTGGAATGGAAAATGACGGGATGGAGTGGAGTGGAGTGGAATGGAGTGGAGTGGAGTGGAATGGAGTGAAGTGGAGAGGAATGGAGTAGACTGCAATGGGATGGTATGAAGTGGAGTGGAATGGAATGCACTGGAATGGAGTGGAAGGGAAGGGAAGGGAATGGAGTGGTCTGGAGAAAATTGGAGTGGATTCGAATGGAATGGCATGGAAAGGAATGGAGTGGAGTGGAGAGATGTGGACTGGAGTGGAGCAGAGTGGAATGAGATGCAATGGAATAGAATGGAATGAATGGAATGGAACAGAATGGAATGGAATGGAGTGGAGTGGAGTAGAATGGAATGCAGTGGAAAGGAATGGGACGGAATCAGATGTAATGAAGTGGAGTGGAGTGAATTGGAGTGGAGTGGAGTGGAGGGGAGTGGAGTGGAATGGAGTGCAATGGAATGGGATGGAATGAGCTGGAGTGGAGTTGTGTGGAGTACAGTGGAATACAATGGAATGGAATGGAAAGAAAAGGAATATAATGGAATGGAATGGAGTGTAGTGTAGTGTAGTGGAAGGGATTGGACTGGAATGAAGTGGTTTGGAATGGAATGGAATGGAGTGGATTGGAGTGGAGTTCAGTGGAATGGAGTGGAATGGAAAGGAATGGAGTGGAGTAAAGTGGAGTGGAGTGGAATGAAGTGGAATGCAGTGGAGTTGACTGGAGTTGTGTAGACTGGAGTGGAGTGAAATGCAATGGAAAAGAATGGAATGGAATGGTGAAATGAAATGTGAGCTGAGATTGTGTCACTGCACTACAGCCTAGGTGACAGATGGAGATCCTGTCGAAGGAAATGAATGGAATGGAATGGAGTGGAATGGAATGGAGGGGAGTGGAGTGTAGTGGAGTGGAGTGGAGTAAAATGGAGTGGAATGGAATGGAGTGGAGTGGAGTGGAATGGGTGGAAAGGAATCAGATGTAATGGAATGGAGTGGAGTAGAGGGAATGGAGTGGATTGGATTGGAATGAAATGGAAAAGAATGGGAAGGAATAGAGTGGAATGGAGTGGAGTGGGGTGGAGTGGAGTGCAATGGAATGCAGTGGAGTGGAATGGAATGGTATGGAGTGTAGTGGAGAGGAGTGGAGTGGATTGGAGTGGAGTGGAGTGTAATGGAATGAGACGGAATGGAATAGAATATAATGGAGTGGAGTGAAATGGGGTTGAGTAAAGTATAAAGGAGTGGTATGGAATTCGATGGAATGGAATGGAGTGGAGGGGAGTGGACTGGAGTTGAGTTGAGTCGAATGGTATGAAATGGAATGGAGTGGAGTGTAGTGGAGTGGAATGCAATGGAATGGAATATAATGGAATGAAGTGGAGTGTAGTGGAGAGAAGTGGAGTGGAATGGAGTGGAGTGGAGTGAAGTGGAATGGAGTGCAATTCAGTGGAGGTCAGCAGAGTGGAGTGGAGTGGACTGGAATGGAATGGATTGGAATTGAATGGTTAAATGAAGTGTGAGCTGAGATTGGGCAACTGCACAGCAGCCTGGGTGACAGAGTGAGATCATGATAAAAGAAAGGAAAAGAAATAGAAAGGAGTGGAAAGGAATGGAATGGAATGGAGTTCAGTGGAGTGGAGTGCAGAGGAGTGGAGTAGAGTAGAGTAGAGTGGAGTGCAGAAGAGTGTAGAGGAAGGGAATAGGAAGGAATGGAATGGAATGGAGTGGAGTGGAGTGCTGTGGAGTGCATTGGAGTGAAGTGTAATGGAGTGGAATGGAATGGGATGGAATGGAAGGGATTTGAGTGCAGTGGATTGGAGTGGAATGGGGCGGAATGGAGTGGAATTGAATCGATTGGAGTGGAGTGGTGAGGAATGGAATGGAATGGAATCGAATGGAATGGAATGGTTAAATGAAATGTGAGTTGAGATTGTGCCACTGCATTCCAGCCTGAGAGACAGACTGAGAACCTGTCGATAGAAAGGAATGGAATTGAATGGAGTGAAATGGAATGGAATGGAATGTAGTGGAGTGGAGTGAAGTTTAGTGGGATGAAGTGGAATGGAAGAGGATGGGGTGGAGTAGAGTGGAGTGGAGTGTAATGGAGTGGAATGCAATGGAGTAGACTGAAGTGTTGTGTAGTGGAGTAGAGTGGAATGGAAAAGAATGGAATGGAATGGTGAAAGGAAATGGGAGCTGAGATTGGGCCACTGAACTCCAGCCCAGGTGACAGAGTGAGATCATGTCGAAGCAAAAGAATGGAATGAAATGGAGGGAATGGAATGGAGAGGAGTGGAGTGGAGTGGACTGGAGTGGAGTGGAGTGGAATGAAGTGGAGTGGAGTGGAATTAAGTGTAATGGAATGGAGTGGAGTGGAGTGGAATAGGTGGAAAGGAATCAAATGGAATGGAATGCAGTGGAGTGGAGTAGAGGGAATGGACTGTATTGGAATGGAATGAAGTGTAAAGGAATGGGAAGGAATGGAATGGAGTGGAGTGGAGTGGGGTGGAATGGAGTGTACTGCAATGCAGTGGTGTGAAATCAAATGGTATGGAGGTGAGTGGAGAGGAGTGGAATGAAGTGGAGTGGAGAGGATTTAAGTGGAGTGGAGTGGAATGGAATGTGATGGAATGGTATGGAAAAGAATGGAGTGGAGTGGAATGGGGTGGAATGGAGTAGAATGCAGTGGAATGGAATGGAATAGGGTGGAATGCAATGGAATGGAGTGGAGTGCAGTGGAGTGGAGTGGACTACAGTGGAGTTGAGTAATTGTGTGGAGTGGAATGGAGTTTAGTGTAGTGGAGTGGGATGCAATAGAAAGGAATATAATGGAATGAAGTGTGGTGTAGTGGAGAGAAGTGGAGTGGAGTGGAGTGGAATGGAGGGGAGTGGAGTGAAGTGGAATAGAGTGTAACTGAATGCCACTGAGTGGAGTGGAGTGGAGTGGAATGGAATAGAATGGAATGGAATGGTGAAATGAAGTGTGAGCTAACATTGTGCCTCTACATTCCAACCTGGGTGGCAGAATGAGATCCTGTTCCAAGAAAGGAACGAAATGGAATGGAGTGGAATGGAATGGAATGGAATGGAGTGGAATGGAGTGGAGTGGAGTGGCGTGGAATGGAGTGGAATCGAATGGAGAGGAGTGGAGTGGAGTGGATTGCAGTGGAGTGTCTGGAATGGAATGGAATGGTGAAATGAAATCTGAGCTGAGATTCTGCCACTGCACTCCAGCCTGGTTGACAGAGTGATATCATGTTGAAAGAAAAGGAAGGAATGTAATGGAGTGGAGAGGAATGGAATGGAATGGAGTTGAGTGGAATGGAGAGCAGTGGAGAGGAGTGGAGTGGATTGGCAGGGAATAGGAAGGAATGGAATGCAGTGGAGTGGAGTGCTATGGAGTGCATTGGAATGTAGACTAATGGAGTGCAGTGGAATGGGATGGAATGGAAGGGATTGGAGTGCGACGGAGTGGTGTGCAGTGGAGTGGAATGGAGTGGACTAGAATTGATTGGAATGGAGTGGAGGGGAGGGGAGAGGAATGGAAAGAAATGGAATGGAACGGAATGGAATGTAAAGGCATGCTGAAATGAAATGTAAGCTGAGATTGTGCCACTGCATTCCAGCCAGAGTGA
The DNA here is from genome assembly GCF_006542625.1 of Nomascus leucogenys. Classification (NCBI taxonomy): domain Eukaryota; kingdom Metazoa; phylum Chordata; class Mammalia; order Primates; family Hylobatidae; genus Nomascus; species Nomascus leucogenys. The sequence goes on from NW_022096905.1 coordinate 45,267, forward strand.
CAGAGAGAGATTCTGTCGCAAAAAGGAACGGAATGGAATAGAGTGGAATTGAATAGAATGGAATGGAGTGGAGTGGAGGGGAGTGGAGTGGAGTGGACTGGAACAGAGTTGAACAGAATGGGATGGAATGGAATGGACAGGAGTGGAGTTTAGTGGAGTGGTGTAGAGTGCAGTGGAGTGCAGTGGAATAGAGTGCAGTGGAATGGAGTGGAGACTAGTTGAGTAGAGTGGAACGGAATGGAATGGAATGGTGAAATTAAATGTGAGCTGAGATTCTGCCACTGCACTATAGCCTTGGTGACAGAATGAGATCCTGTTGAAATAAACGAATGGAATGGGATGGAGTGGAAAGGAATGGGATGGAGTGGAAAGGAATGGAATGGAATGGAGTGGAGTGGAGTGGAGTGGAGTGGAGTGGAGTGGAGAGGAGTGGAGTGCAGGGGAGTGCAATGTAGTGGAATGGAGTGGAATGGATACGGATGGAATGGAATGAAATGGAGTGGAGTGGAGTGGAGTGGAGTGGAGTGGAGTGGAGAGGAGTGGAGTGCAGGGGAGTGCAATGTAGTGGAATGGAGTGGAATGGATACGGATGGAATGGAACAGAGTGCAGTGGAGTGGCTGGAGTGGAGTGGAGCAGATTGGAATTGAAAGCAATGGAATAGAATTGAATGGAATGGAATGGAACAGAATGGAATGGAATGGAGTGGAGTGGAGTGGAAAGGCGAGGAATGAAATTGAATTGATTGGAATGGAATGGAATGGAATGGTGAAATGGAATGTTAACTGAGATTCTGCCAATGCACTCCAGCCTGGGTGACAGAGTGAGAACCTGTCGAAAGAATGGAATGGAATGGAATGGAATGGAATGGAATGGAATGGAATGGAATGGAATGCAGTGGATTGGAGTGAAATAGAATGGAAAGGTATGGAATGGAATGGAGTGGATTGGAGTGGAGTGGAGTGGAAAGTAGTGGAATGGAAAGTGAAGGAATGGAGTGGAGTGGAATAGAGAGGAGTGGAGTGGAATGGAGTGATTGGAATGGGATGGTATGGAGTGGAGTAGATTGGAATGGGATGGTATGGAGTGGAGTGGATTGGAGTGTACTAGAATGGAATGGAAAGGAAGGGAGTGGAGTGGTCTGGAGAGGAATGGAGTGGAAAGGAGTGGAATGGGATGGGATGGAAGGGAATGTAGGGGAGTGTAGTTGAGTGGAGTTGAATGGAATGGAGTGGAAAGGAATGGGATGGAATAGATTTTAATGAAGTGGAGTGGAGTTAAGTGGAGTGGAGTGGAGTGGAATGGAGTGCAATGGAATGGGATGGATTGCGCTGGAGTGGAGTTCTGTGGAGTGGAGTGGAATAGAATGGAAAGCAATGGAATGAAAAGGAGTGTAATGTAATGGAATGGAGTGGAGTGGAGAAGAATTCAATGGAATGGAATTGAATGATTAAATGTAGTGTTAGCTGAGATTGTACCTCCATATTCCAGCCTGGGTGACAGAGTGAGATCATGTTGAAGGAAAGGAATACAATGGAATGGAGTGCAGTGGAATGGAATAGAATGGAATGAAATAGAATGGAATGGAATGGAATGGAGTGGACTGGAATGGAGTGGAGTGGAATCGAGTGGATTGAATGAAGTGGAGTTGAGTGGATGGAATGGAATGCAATGGGATGGAGTAGAATTGAATGGTATGGAGAAATGAAATCTGAGTTGCGATTCTGCCACTGCACTCCAGCCTGGGTGAGAGAGTGAGATCATGTTGAAAGAAAGGAAAGGAATGGAAAGGAGTGGAAAGGGATGGAATGGAATGGATTTCAGTGGAGTGAAGTGCAGTGGAGTGGATTAGAGTGGAGAGGAGTGGAGTGGAATGGAGTGGAGTGGAGAGGAAGTGATTAGGAAGGAATGGAATGAAATGGAGTGGAGTGCTATTGAGTGCATTGGAGTGAAGTGTAATGGAGTTGAATGGAACGGGATGGAATGGAAGGAATTCGCGTGCAGTGGATTGGAGTGGAGTGGAGTGTAATGGAGTGAAATTGAATTGATTGGAGTGGAGTGGAGAGGAAAGGAATGGAATGGAATGGAATGGAATGGAGTGAAATGGAATGGACTGTAAAGGAAAGGTGAAATGAAATGTAAGCTGATATTGTGTCACTGCATTCCAGCCTGAGTGACAAACTGGGATCCTGTCAAAAGAAAGGAATGGAATTGAATGGAGTGGACTGGAATGTAGTGAATTGGAGTGGAGTTTACAGGAATGGAGTGGAATGGAAGGGGATGAGGTAGAGGAGAGTGCAGTGCAGTGGAATGGAGTGGAATGAAATGGAGTGGAATTCAATGGAGTGGTGTGTAGTGTGGAGTGGAGTGGAGTGGAATGCAATGCAAAAGAATGGAATGGAATGGTGAAATGAAATGGGAGGTGACATTGTGCAACTGCACTCCAGCCTGAGTGATAGAGTGAGAGCCTGTCGAAGGAAAGGAATGGAATGGAATGGAGTGGAATGGAAGGGAGAGAAGTGGAGTGGAGTGGAGTGGAGCGGAGTTGAGGGGAGTGGACTGGAATGGAGTGGAATGGAATGGAATGGAATTGACTGCAACGGAAAGGAGTGCAGTGCAGTGGATTGGGTGGAGTGAAATGGATTGGAATGGAATGGAATTGAATGCAATTGAATGGACTGGAGTGCAGTGGATTGTGTGGAGTGGAGTGGAGTTGAGTGGAATTGGGTGGAATGCAATTGAGTTTAGTGGAGTGGAGTTGAATGCAACACAATGGAATATAATGGAATGAATTGGAGTGTAGGGCAGAAAAGTGGAGTGGCGTGGAGTGGAGTGGAATGGAAGGGAGTGGAGTGAAGGGAATGGAGTGTAATAGAGTGGAGCTGACTGAAGTGAAGTGGAGTGTAGTGGAATGGAATAGAATGGAATGGTGAAATGAAGTGTGAGCAGGGATTGTGCCTCTACATTCCAACCTGGGTGACAAAGTGAGATCGTGTTGAAAGAAAGGAATTAAATGCAATGGAGTGGAATGGAATGGAATGGAATGGAATGGAACGGAATGGAATGGAATGGAACAGAAAGGAACGGAATGGAACGGAATAGAATGGAATGGAATGGCATGGAATGGAACGGAATGGAACAGAACGGAACGGAATGGAATGGAGTGGAGTGGAGTGGAATGGAGTGGAATCGAAAGGAGAGGGGTGGAGTGGAGTGGAAAAAATGGAATGGAATGGAATGGAATTTAATGGAATGGTGAAAAGAAATCTGAGCTGTGATTCTGCCACTGCACTCCAGCCTGAGTGACAGAGTGAGATCATGTTGAAATGAAGGAAATGATTGGAATGGAGGGGAAAGGAATGGAATGGAATGGAGTTGAGTGGAGTTCAGTGCATTGGAGTGGAGTGGAGTTGAAGGGAAGAGGAAGGAATGGAATGGAATGGAGTGGAGAGGAGGGCTGTGGCGTGCATTGGAGTGAAGTGTAAAGGAGTGGAGTGGAATGGGATGGAATAGAAGGGATTGGAGTGCAATGGACTGGAGTGCAGTGGAGTGGAATGGAGTGGAATAGAATTGATTGAAGTGGAGTGGAGAGGAATGGAATGGAATGGAATGGAATGGAATGGAATGGAATGGAATGAAAGGCTGGAATGAAATGTGAGCTGAGATTGTGCCACTTCATTCCAGCCTTAGTGACACACAGAGATTCTGTTGCAAGAAAGAATGGAATGCAATGGAGTGGAAAGGAATGGAATGGAATGGAATGGAATGGAATGGAATGGAATGGAATGGAATGGAATGGAATGGAATGGAATGGAAGGCTGGAATGAAATTTGAGCTGAGATTGTGCCACTTCATTCCAGCCTTAGTGACACACAGAGATTCTGTGGCAAGAAACAATGGAATGGAATGGAGTGGAAAGGAATGGAATGGGGTGGAGTGGAGTGGAATGGAATGGAATGTAAATAATGGTGAAATGAAATGTGAGCTGAGATTGTGCCCCTGCATTCCAGCCTGAGTGACAGACAGAGATTCTGTCTCAAATAAGGAATGGAATGCAAAGGACTGGACTGGACTGGAATGGAATGGAATGGAATGGAATGGAATGGAATGGAATGGAATGGAGTGGAGTGGAGTGGAGAGGAGTTGAGTGCAGTGGAGTGCAATGTAGTAGAGTGGAGTGGACTGGACTGGAATGGAATGAGATGGAATGGAACGGGGTGGAGTGGAATGGAGTGGACTGCAGTGTAGTGAAGTGGAATAGAATTGAATGGAATGCAATGGAATGGAATGGAAAGGTATGAAATGGAATGGGATGGAGTGGAGTGGAATGGAGTGGAGTATAGTGCAATGGAGTGGAAAGGAGGGGTGTGGAGTGGAGTGGAGTGGAGTGGATCAGATTGGAATGGAATTGGATGGATTGGATTGAATTTAATGGAATGGAATGGAATCCTGAAATAGAATGTGAACTGAGATTCTGCCACTGAAGTCCAGCCTTGTTGACAGTGTGAGAACCTGTCAAAAGAAGGGAACGGAATGGAATGGAAACGAATGGAGTGGATTTGAGTGGTGTGGAAAGGAGAGAATGAAGTGTAAATGAATGGGATGGAGTGCAGTGGAGTGGAATGGAGAGGAGTGGAGTGGAATGTAGTAGATTGGAATGTAAGGGAATGCAGTGGAGTGCAGTGGAGGGGAGTGCACTGGAATGGAATCGAATGGAAGTGAGTGGAGGGCAGTGGTGTGGAGTGGAATGGAGTGGAGTGGATTGGAGTGGAATAGGATGGGATGGAATGGAATGTAGATGATTGGGGTGGAGTGGAATGGAGTGGAAAGGGGTGGTACAGAATGGGATGGAATGGAACAGAATGGAGTGGAGTAGAGTGGAGTGGATTGGAGTGAAGTGGAATGGAGTGTAATGGAATGGGATGGAATGGAATGGAGTGTAATGGAATGGAATGGAATGGAATGGAGTGTAGTGGAATGGAGTGTAGTGGAATGGAGTGGAATGGAATGGGTTGGAATGGAATGTAGTGTAGTGGAATGGAGTGTAGTGGAATGGAATGGAATGGAATGGAGTGGAGTGGAGTGGAGTGGAGTGGAGTGGAGCGGATTGGCGTGGAGTGGGATGGATTCAAATGGAATGGAGTGTAGTGCAGTGTAGTAAAGTGGAATGGAATGGAATGTTGAAATGATATGTGAGCTGAGATTGTGCCACCGCTCTCCAGCCTGGGTGACAGAGGGATATCAGGTTGAAAGATATGAATAGAATGGTATGGGTTTTTATGGAAAGGAATGGAATAGAATGGAATGTAGTGGAGTGGATTGGAGTGGAGTGCAGTGGTTTGCATTGGTGTGCAGTGGAATGGAATGGAATGGGATGAAACAGAATGGAGTGTAGTAGGGTGGAGTGGAGTGGAGTGGAATGGAATGGAATGGAATGGAATGGAATGGAATAGAATGGAATGGAATGGAATGGATTTGAATTGGTAGGATTGGAGTGGAGTGGAGTCGGGTGGAGTCAAGTGGATTATACTGGAATGGAGTGGAATGGAATGGGATGGAATGGAATGAATTGGAGTACTGTGGAGTGGAGTCGAGTGGAGTGGAGAGGTATGGAATGGGATGGAAAGGAGTGGAGTAGAGTGGAATGGATTGTATGAACAGGGATGGAATGGAATGGAGTGGAGTGGAGTGGAGTAGAGTGAAGTGGAATTGAGTGGAATGCAATTTCATGGAATGGAATGGAGTGGAGTTGAGTGGAGTGGAGTTGAGAGGAGTGGAACTCAGTGGAATGCAACGGGATGCAGTGCAATAGCGTGGAATGAAGTGGACTGTAGTGGAATGGAATGGAGAGGAGTGAAGAGGAGTGGAGTGGAATGGCATAGAGAGGAGTGAAGAGGAGTGTAGTCGAATGGAATGGAATTCAATGAAATGGAATGAAATGGTGAAATGAAATGTGAGCTGAGATTGTGCCAGTGCATTGTAGCATGGGTGACAGAGTGAGATCCTGTTGAAAGCAAGGAATGGAATGGAATGGAGTGGAATGTAATGGAATTGAGTGGAGTGGATTGGAGAGGAGTGGAGTGGAGTCTAGTGGAATGCAGTGGAATGGAATGGGAAGGAATAGAAGGGGGTGGAGTGGGATTTTAATGGTTTTAGGTTTAACATTTAAGTCTTTAATCCATCTTGAATTAATTTTTGTATAAGGTGTAAGGAAGGGATCCAGTTTCAGTTTTCTAGATATGGCTAGCCAGTTTTCCCAGCACCATTTATTAAATAGGGAATCCTTTCCCCATTGCTTGTTTTTGTCAGGTTTGTCAAATATCAGATAGTTGTAGATATGCAGCATCATTTCTGAGGGCTCTGTTCTGTTCCATTGATCTATGTCTCTGTTGTGGTAGCAGTACCATGCTGTTTTGGTTATTGTAGCCTTGTAGTATAGTTTGAAGTCAGGTAGCGTGATGCCTCCAGCTTTGTTCTTTTGGCTTAGGATTGACTTGGCGATGCGGGCTCTTTTTTGGTTCCATATGAACTTTAAAGTAGTTTTTTCCAATTCTGTGAAGAAAGTCTTTGGTAGCTTGATGGGGATGGCATTGAATCTGTAAATTACCTTGAGCAGTATGGCCATTTTCATGATATTGATTCTTCCAACCCATGAGCATGGAATGTTCCTCCATTTGTATCCTCTTTTATTTCATTGAGCAGTGGTTTGTAGTTCTCCTTGAAGAGGTCCTTCACATCCCTTGTAAGTTGGATTCCTAGGTATTTTATTCTCTTTGAAGCAATTGTGAATGGGAGTTCACTCATGATTTGGCTCTCTGTCTGTGATTGGTGTACAAGAATGCTTGTGATTTTTGTACATTGATTTTGTATCCTGAGACTTTGCTGAAGTTGCTAATCAGCTTAAGGAGATTTTGTGCTGAGACAATGGGGTTTTCTAGATATACAATCATGTCATCTGCAAACAGGTACAATTTGACTTCCTCTTTTCCTAATTGAATACCCTTTATTTCCTTCTCCTGCCTGATTGCTCTGGCCAGAACTTCCAGCATTATGTTGAATAGGAGCGGTGAGAGAGGGCATCCCTGTCTTGTGCCAGTTTTCAGAGGGAATGCTTCCAGTTTTTGCCCATTCAGTATGATATTGGCTGTGGGTTTCTCATAGATAGCTCTTATTATTTTGAGATACGTCCCATCAACACCTAATTTATTGAGAGATTTTAGCATGAAGGGTTGTTGAATTTTGTCAAAGGCCTTTTCTGCATCTATGGAGACAATCATGTGGTTTTTGTCTTTAGTTCTGTTTATATGCTGGATTACATTTATTGATTTGCGTATGTTGAACCAGCCTTGCATCCCAGGGAGGAAGCTCACTTGATTATGGTGGATAAGCTTTTTGATGTGCTGCTGTATTCGGTTTGCCAGTATTTTATTCAGGATTTTTGCATCAATTTTTATCAAGGATATTGGTCTGAAATTCTCTTTTTTGGTTATGTCTCTGCCAGGCTTTGGTATCAGGACTATGCTGGCTTCATAAAATATGTTAGGGAGGATTCCCTCTTTTTCTGTCAATTGGAGTAGTTTCAGAAGGAATGGTACCAGTTCCGCCTTGTACCTCTGGTAGAATTCGACTGTGAATCCATCAGGTCCTGGACTCTTTTTGGTTGGTAAGGTATTGATTATTGCCACAATTTCAGAAACTGTTATTGGTCTATTCAGAGATTCAACTTCTTCCTGGTTTAGTCTTGGGAGGGTGTATTTGTCAAGGAATTTATCCATTTCTTCTAGATTTTCCAGTTTATTTGCATAGAGGTGTTTGTAGCATTCTCTGATGGTAGATTTTATTTCTGTAGGATCAGTGGTGATATCCCCTTTTGCAAGGCCAGCGGACCCCACCCCAAAGAAAGCCTAGGCAATACCATACAGGACATAGGCGTGGGCAAGGACTTCATGTCTAAAACACCAAAAGCAATGGCAACAAAAGCCAAAATTGACAAATGGGATCTCATTAAACTAAAGAGCTTCTGCACAGCAAAAGAAACTACCATCAGAGTGAACAGACAACCTACAGAATGGGAGAAAATTTTTGCAACCTACTCATCTGACAAAGGGCTAATATCCAGAATCTACAATGAACTCAAACAAATTTACCAGAACAAAACAAACAACCCCATCAAAAAGTGGGCAAAGTACATGAACAGACACTTCTCAAAAGAAGACATTTATGCAGCCAGAAAACACATGAAGAAATGCTCTTCATCACTGGCCATCAGAGAAATGCAAATCAAAACCACAGTGAGATAACATCTCACACCAGTTAAAATGGCCATCATTAAAAAATCAGGAAACAACAGGTGCTGGAGAGGATGTGCAGAAATAGGAACACTTTTACACTGTTGGTGGGACTGTAAACTAGTTCAGCCATTGTGGAAGTCAGTGTGGTGATTCCTCAGGGATCTAGAACTAGAAATACCATTTGACCCAGCCATCCCATTACTGGGTATATACCCAAAGGACTATAAATCATGCTGCTATAAAGACACATGCACATGTATGTTTATTGCGGCACTATTCACAATAGCAAAGACTTGGAACCAACCCAAATGTCCAACAAGGATAGACTGGATTCAGAAAATGTGGCACATATACACCATGGAATACTATGCAGCCATAAAAAATGATGAATTCATGTCCTTTGTAGGGACATGGATGAAACTGGAAAACTATTCTCAGTAAACTATCGCAAGGACAAAAAACCAAACACCACATGTTCTCACTCATAGATGGGAATTGAACAATGAGAACTCATGGACAGAGGAAGGGGAACATCACACTCCGAGGACTGTTGTGGGGTGGGGGGAGGGGGAAGGGATAGCATTAGGAGATGTACCTAATGCTAAATGACGAGTTAATGGGTACAGGAAATCAACATGGCACATGGATACATATGTAACAAACCTGCACATTGTGCACATGTACCCTAAACCCTAAAGTATAATAATAAAAATTAAAAATTAAAAAAAAAGAATGCAGTGGACTGGAGTGGAGAGGAGTATAATGGAGTGGAATGGAATGGGATGGAATGGAATGGAGTGGAGTGGAGTGGAGTGTATTGGAGTGGAGTGGAATGGAATGGAGTGGAGTGGAGTGAAGTGGAGTGAAGTGGAACGGAATGGTAAGGAATAGAGTGGAATGAAACAGAATGGCATGGTGAAATGAAATGTTAGCTGAGATTGTGCCACTGCATACCAGCCAGGGTGACAGAGTGAGATCCTGTTGAAAGAGAGGAATGGAACGGATTGGAATGAAATAAAGGGGAGTGGAGTGGAGTGGACTGGATTGCAGTTTTGTGGAATGGAGCAGAATGGAATGGGATGGAATGGAATGGAGTGAAGTAGGGTGGAGTGGAGTGGAATGGATTGGAATGGAATGGCATGGAGTGGAGTGGAGTGGAATGGAATGGAATGGAATGGTGAAATAAAATGTGAGCTGAGATTGTGTCACTGCACTGCAACTTGGGTTACAGAGTGATATCCTGTGGAATGAAAAGAATGGAATGGAATGGCGTGGAAAGGAGTGGAATAAAATTGAATGAAGTGGAGTGCAGTGTGGAGCAGGGAGTGGAATGGAGATGAATGGAATGGGTGGAGAGGAGTGGAGTGGAGTTTGGTGGAGTGGAGTAGAGTGTACTGGAGTTGAGAGGAATGGAGTGGAGGGTAGTGGATTGGATTGGAATGGAATGGAACAGAATGGTGAAATTAAATGAGAGTTGAGATACTGCCACAGCACTATACCCTGAGTGACACAGTGAGATCCTGTTGAAAGAAAGAAATGGAATGTAATGGAGTGGAATGGAATGGATTGTAGTAGAGTGGAGTTGAGTGGAGTGGATTGGAGTGCAATGTAATGGAGTGGAGTGGAGCGCAGTGGAGTGGAATGGAATGGAGTGGAATGGTATGGAACAGAATCATATGCAATGTTGATATGCAATGTGAGCTGAGATTGTGCCACTGCACTGCAGCCTTGGTTACAGAGTGAGAAAATGTCGAAAGAAAGGAAAGAAATGGAATGGCATGGAGTGGAATGCAATGGAGTGGAATGGAATGGAATGGAGTGGAATGGAATGGAATGGAGTGGAATGGAGTGGAGTGGTATGGAGTGGAGTGGAGTGGAGTGGAGAGGTATGGATTGGAATGGAATAGGATGGAAAGGAGTGGAGTGTAGTGGAGTGGAATGGAGGTGAATGGGTTGGGATGGAATTGAATGGAGTCGAGTGGAGTGTATCGGACTTGTGTGGTGTAGAATGGAGTGGAATGGAATGTGATGGAATTTAAGGGAATGGAGTGGAGTGGAGTGGTGTGGAGTGGAGTGGAATGGAGTGGAATGAAACGGGCTGGAGTGCAGTGGAGTGAAGTGAAATGGAGTGGAAGGGAATGGAATGGAGTGCAATTTACTGGAAAGGCGTGCATTAGAGTGGAGTGGAGTTGAGTGGAATGGAGTTGGGTGGAATGGAAAGCAATGGAATAGAATTGGAGTGAAGTGGAGTGGACTGGATTGCAGTTTTGTGGAATGAAGCCGAATGGAATGGAATGGAATGGAATGGAATGGAATGGAATGGAATGGAATGGAATGGAATGGAATGGAATGGAGTCAAGTAGGGTGGAGTGCAGTGGAATGGATTGGAATGGAATGGAGTGGAATGGAATGGAATGGAATGGAATGGTGAAATGAAATGTGAGCTGATATTGCACCACTGCACTCCAGCTAGGGTTACAGAGTGGTATCCTGTCGAATGAAAAGAATGGAATGGAATGGCATGGAAAGGAATGGAACAAAATGGAATAGAGTGGAGTGCGGAGCAGTGGAGTGGAATGGAGATGAATGGAATGGGTTGAAATGGGATGGAATGGAAAAGAATGCAGTGGAGTGGAGTGGAGAGGAGTGGAATGGAATGGAATGGAATGGAAAGGAATGGAATGGAATGGAATGGAACAGAATGGAAGGGAATGGAATAGAATGCAATCATGAAATGAAATGTGAGCTGAGATTCTGCCACTGTTGTTCAGCCTGCTTGACAGAATGATATCCTGGCTAAAGAAATGAATGGAACAGAGTGGAATGGAGTGGAATAGAATGGAAGGGAAAGTAACGGAATGGAGTGGAGTGGAGTGGAGTGGAGTGGAGTGGAGTGGAGTGGAGTGGAGTGGAATTGAATGCGACGGAATGGAGTGGAGGGGAGTGGAGTGGAATGGAATGGAATGGAGTGGAGTGGAGAGGAGTGGAGTGGATAGAGCTGAATGGGATGGGATGGAACGGGATGAAGTGAAGCGGACTGAAGTGGAGTGGAATGGAGTCGAGCAGAATTGAGTGGAATAGAATGGAAAAGAAAGGAATGGAGTGGAATGGAGTGGAGTGGGGTGGAGTGGAGTGGAGTGGAGTGGAATGGAGTGAAGTGGAAAGGAATGGAATGGAATGGAATGGAGTGTAATGTAGTGGAATGGAGTGAAGTGGAAAGGAATGGAGTGGAATGGAATGGAGTGTAATGTAGTGGAATGGAGTGGAGTGGAGTGGAGTGGAGTGGAATGGAGTGCAATGGGAAGGTATGCAATGGAATGGAGTGGAGTGGAGTGCAGTACAGTGGAGTGGAGTGGAGGGGAATGGAATGGAGGATATTGGAGTGGAGTGGCCTCCATTATGGTGGAGTGGAATGGAATCAAATGGAATGGAACGGAATGGTGAAATGAAATGTGAGCTGAGATTGTGCCAAGGCACTCCAGCCTTGCTGACAGAGTGAGATCCTGCTGAAAGAAAGAATAGAATGGAATGGAGTGGAATGGAAAGAAATGGAGTGGAATGGAGTGGAGTGGAGTGGAAGGCAGTGGAGTGGAATGGAATGGAATCTAAAGGGATGGAAAGGAGTGGAGTGGATTGTAGCAGAGTAGAGTGGAGTGGAATGGACTGGGGTGGAAAGGAGTGGAGTGGAGTGGAATAGAATGTAGTGGAGTGGAGAGGAATGGAGTGGAGTTTAGTGGATTGCAGTGGAATGGAATGGAGTAGAGTGCAGTGGAGTGGAGTGGAGTGGAGTGGAATGGAATGGAATGGAATGGAATGGAATGGAATGGAATGGAATGGGTAGGAATGGCCAAATAAAATTTGAGCTGAGATTGTCCCACTGCACTCCAGCCTGGGTGACAGAGTGAGATCCTCTCGAAGGAATGGAATGGAATGGAGTGAAATGGAATGCAGTAGAATGGAATGGAGTGGAGTGGAATGGAATTGATTGGAATAGAATGGGAAGAATTGGAATGGAGTGGAGTGGAGTGGAGTGGATGGAGTGGGCTGGAATGGAATGGAGTGGAATGGAATGGGATGGAATGGATTGGAATGGAGTTGAGTGGAGAGGAGTGGAGTGGAGTTTGGTTGAGTGGAGTAGAGTGTAGTGGAGTGGAGTGGAATGGAGTGGAGGGGAGTGGATTGGATTGGAATGGAATGGAATGGAATGGTGAAATTAAATGTGAGTTGAGATTTTGCCACTGCACAATTCCCTGGCTGACAGAGTGAGATCCTGTTGAAAGAAAGAAATGGAAATTAATAGAGTGGAATGGAATTGATTGGAGTGGAGTGGAGAGGAGAGGAGGGCAGTGGAGTGCAACGTAGTGGAGCGGAGTGGAATGGAGTTTAATGGAGTGGGATGGAATGGAACGGAGTGGAGTACAGTGGAGTGGACTGTAGTGGAGTGTAGTGGAATGGAGTTGAATGGAATGCAATGGAATGGGAGGGAATAGAATGGAATGGAGTGGAGTAGATTGGAATGGAATGGAGTATAGTGGAATGGAGTGGAGTACAGTGGAATGGAGTGGAAAGGAGGGTTGTGGAGTGGAGTGGAGTGGATTGGAGTGATGTAGAGTGGAATGGAATGGTTTGGAATGGAATTGAATGCTCCACTCCTATCCACTCCATTCCACACCACTCCAATCCATTCCATTCCATTCCACTCCATTCCATTCCATTTTTTTCTTTCGACAAGATTTCACTCTGTCACCCAGGCTGGGGTGCAGTGGTACAATCTCAGCTCATATTTCATTTCACCATTCCATTTCATTCAATTCCATTCCATACCATTCCTTTCCATTCCACTCCACTCCACTCCACTGTATTCCACTCCAATCCATTCCACACCACTCTCCTCCACTCCACCCCGCTATACTCCATTCCATTCCATCCCATTCCATTGCAGTACATTCGACTCCACTCCACTCCACTAAACTCCATTCCATACAATTCCATTCCACTCCATTGCACTCCACTCCACTCCGCTCTACTCCACTCCATTCCATTCATTTGCATTCCATTCTACTCATTTTCATTCCATTCCTTTCTCTCGGCGGGATCTCCCTCTGGCATAGAGGCTGGAGTGCAGTGGCACAATCACAGTTCAAATTTCATTTCAGCATTCCATTCCATTCCACTCCATTCCATTCCAATCCAGGCCACTCCATTCCATTCCACTCCACTCTATTCTATTCCACTTTATTCCACTCCACTCCACTCCACTGCACTCCAATCCATTTCATTCCATCACTTTCTAATCCAGTGCATTTCATTCCACTCCACTCAACTCCAGTCCACTCCGCTCAACTCCATTCCACTCCATTCCATTCCTTCCCATTCTATTCGACTCCACTCCACTCCAGTACAATCCGTTCCATCCCATTCTGTTCCACTCCATTCTCCTCCATCCCACCCTACTCCACTCCATTCCATTCCATTCCATTCCTGCCCACAACATTCCACTCCACTCCACTCCAATCCACTCTATTCCAATCCACTCTATTCCACACCATTCCATTCAATTCCTGTCCATTCCACTCCGTTCCAACCCACTCTACTCCACACCCCACCTGCCCATTCCATCCCATTCCATTCCACACCATTCCACTCCACTCCACTCCACCTCACTGCACTCCACTCCATTCCATTTCACTTCCCTCAACTCCACTTCACTCCAATCCATCCCATTCCATCCCATTGCACTACTCTCCAATCCACTCCACTCCACTCCATGCTATGCCGTTCAATTCCACTCCATTCCATTCCATTCCTTTCTTTCGACAGGATCACACTGTGTCACCCAGGCTGGAGTGCAGTTGCCCAATGTCAGCTCCCATTTCATTTCAGCATTCCATTGAATTCCATTCCATTCCATTCCATTATTATCCCTTCCATTCCATTTTATTCCACTCCACTCCACACCACCACATTCCATTCCATTCCAAACTATTCCAATCCTTTCCTTTCTTTTGACAGGATCTCACTATGTCAACCAGGCTGGACTGCGGTGGCACAATCTCAGCTCACATTTCATTTCACCATTCCATTCCATTGCATTCCATTCCATTCCATTGCATTCTATTCTATTCCATTCCATTCCATTCCATTCCATTCCATTCCATTCCATTCCATTCCATTACATTGCACTCCACTCCACTCCATTTCACTCCACTCCATTCCAATCCACTCCACTCCACTCCAATACACTCCACTCTATTCCTTTCCACCCCAGTCCATTCCTCTCCATTCCACTACACTCCAGTACACTACTCTTCCCTCCACTCCACTCCATTCCTTTCCATTCCATACCAATCCACTCCATTCCATTCCATTGCGTTCTTTCGACAGGATCTCACTCTATAACCCAGGCTGGATTGCAGTGGCACAATCTCAGCTCACATTTTATTCCACCATTCCATTCCATTCCACTCCATTCCTTTCCACTCCACTTCACTCAACTGCACTCCATTCCATTCCATTCCACTGCATTCCACTCCAGTCCAACCCATTCCACTCCATTCCATTCCATCCCATTAAATTCCACTCCTTAAAATCCACTCCAGTCCACTCCACTCCATTCCATTCCATTCCATTCCATTCTTGCCCACACCATTCCAGTCCATTCCACTCCAATCCACTACACTCCAATCCACTCTATTCCACACCATTCCATTCAATTCCTGTCAATTCCACTCCATTCCAACCCATTCTACTCCACTCCCCACCAGACCATTCCGTCCCATTCCATCCCATTCCATTCCACTCCATTCCACTCCACTCCACTCCACCTCACTGCACTCCACTCCATTCCACCTCACTGCACTCCAGTCCATTCCATTTCATTTCATCCCATTCCTTTCCACTCAATTCCATTCCACTCCCCTCAACTCCACTCCACTCCAATCCATCCCATTCCATCCCATTGCACTCCACTCCACTCCAATCCACTCCACTCCACTCCATGCCATGCCATTCCATTCCACTCTATTCCATTCCATTCCTTTCTTTTGACAGGATCACACTCTTTCACCCATGCTGGAGTGCAGTTGCCCAATGTCAGCTCTCATTTCATTTCTGCATTCCATTCAATTCCATTCCATTACATTCCATTATTATCCATTTAATTCCATTTCATTCCACTCCACTCCATACCACTACATTCCATTCCATTCCACACCATTCCAATACATTCCTTTCTTTCAACAGGATCTCACTCTGTCAACCAGGGTGGAGTGCAGCGGCACAATCTCAGCTCACATTTTACTTGACCATTCCATTCCATTGCATTCCATTCCATTCCATTTCATTGCATTCCATTTCATTCTATTCCTTTCCATTCCATTGCATTCTATTCTACTCCATTCCACTCCACTTTACTCCACTCCACTCCACTCCACTCCAATCCACTCCACTCCATTCCTTTCCGTCCCATTTCATTCCTCTCCATTCCAATCCATTCAATTCCTTTTCACTCCATTCTATTCCTTTCTTTCTTTCAACAGGATTTCACTATGTAACCCAGCCTATAGTGCTGTGGCAGAATCTCAGCTCATGTTTCATTTCACCATTCCATTCCATTGCTTTTTATTCCATTCCATTCCATTCCAATCCTCTCCACTCCTCTCCACTCCATTTCTCTCCACTCCACTCCACCCCACTCCACTGCATTCAACTCCACTCTGTTCCATTGCATTCCACTCCATTCAATTCCACTCCATTCCATTTGACTCCATTCAATTCCATTCGTGTCTTTCATCAGGATCTCACTGTCACTGAGGCTGGAGTGCAGTGGCACAATCTCAGCTCACATTTCATTTCACCATTCCATTCCATTGCATTCCATACCATTGTATTCCATTCTATTCCATTCCCTCCCATTCCATTCCATTCCATTTCACTCCACACCATTCCACAATATTCCATTAAATTCCATACTATTTGCACCCCTTTCCACTCCATTCACTTCTTTCGACAGGATCTCACTCTGTCACCCAGGCTGGAGTGCAGTGACACAATCTCAGCTGACATTTCATTTCACCATTGCATTCCACTGCATTCCATTATATTCCATTCCATTGCATTCCATTCCATTCTGTTCCCTTCCATTCCATTCCATTCCACCCAACTCCACTCCACTTCACTCTCTTCCATTCCATTCCACTCCACTCTACTCCTCTCCACTCCATTGCATCCCATTCCATTCCACTCCAATCTACTCCTCTGCATTCCATTCCATTCCTTGCCCATCCATTCCATTCCATTTCATTCCACTCCACTCCACTCCAATCCACCACACTCCATTCCATTCCATTCAATTCCAATCCACTCCATTCTACTCCAATACACTCCATTCCATTCCATTACACTCCACTAGAATTTTCTCCACTCCACTCCTCTCCAGTCAATTCCATTCCATTCCATTCCGTTCCATTCCAACTCACTTCTTTCCAGAACACGCCTTCCCATTCCATTCCATTCCATTCCACTCCACTCCACTCCATTTCATTACATTACATTCCTGTTCTTCCTTTCAACAGGATCTAACTCTGTTACCAAGATTGTAGTGCAGTGGCACAATCTCAGCTCATACCTAATTTCACCATTTCATTCCATTCCATTCCATTCCATTCCAATCCATTACTCTCCACTCCACTCCACTCCATTCTACTCCATTCCATTCCTTTCCATTACATTCCACTCCATTCTACTACACTCCATCCACTCAACTCCACTCCACACAACTGCACTCCATTCCATCCCATCCCATCCCATTCAACTCCATTCCAATCCAATCCACACCACTCCACTCCACTTCATTCCGTTACAACCCATTCCATTCCACTCCACTCCTCTCACCTGCACTCCATCCACTCCACTCCATTCCACCCTATTCCATCCCATGCCATTCCACTCCACCATACTCCATTCCACTCCACTCCACTCCTTCACATTCTATTCCATTCCACTGCATTTTATTCTATTCATTATTTTTGACATGATCTCACTTTGTCACCCAGGCTGGAGTGCAGTGGCACAATCTCAGCTCACATTTCCTTTCTCAAATCCATTCCATTCCATTCCATTCCACTCCACTCCATTAAACTCCATTCCATTCCAACTCATTCAGTTCCAGTCCATTACGCTGCACTCCACTCTCCTCCACTGCACTCCCTTCCATTCCATTCCCTTCCATTCCACTCCACTCTACTCCACTCCACTCCATTCCATTCCATTCCATCCCATTCCATTCCACTCCAATCTACTCCTCTGCATTCCGTTCCATTCCTTGCCCATCCATTCCATTCCATTTCATTCCACTCCACTCCACTCCAATCCACTACACTCCATTCCATTCCATTCAATTCCAATCCACTCCACTCTACTCTACTCCCCTCCATTCCATTCCATTACACTCCACTAGAATTTTCTCCACTCCACTCCTCTCCAGTCAATTCCATTCCATTCCATTCCATTCCATTCCATTCCATTCCAACTCACTTCTTTCCACAACACCCCTTCCCATTCCATTCCATTCCATTCCACTCCACTCCACTCCATTTCATTATATTCCATTCCTGTCCTTCCTTTCGACAGGATCTAACTCTGTTACCAAGATTGGAGTGCAGTGGCACAATCTCAGCTCATACTTAATTTCACCATTTCATTCCATTCCATTCCATTCCATTCCATTCCATTCCATTCCATTCCATTCCATTCCATTCCAATTCATTACTCTCCACTCAACTCCACCCCATTCTACTCCATTCCATTCCTTTCCATTACATTCCACTCCATTCTACTACACTCCATCCACTCAACTCCACTCCACACAACTGCACTCCATTCCATCCCATCCCATCCAATTCAACTCCATTCCAATCCAATCCACACCACTCCACTCCACTTCATTCCATTACAACCCATCCCATTCCACTCCACTCTTCTCACCTGCACTCCATCCACTCCACTCCATTCCACCCTATTCCATTCCATGACATTCCACTCCAGTATACTCCATTCCACTCGACTCCACTCCACTCCATTACATTCTATTCCATTCCACTGCATTTTATTCCATTCATTATTTTTGACAGGATCTCACTTTGTCACCCAGGCTGGAGTGCAGTGGCACAATCACAGCTCACATTTCCTTTCTCAAATCCATTCCATTCCACTCCACTCCATTAAACTCCATTCCATTCCAACCCATTCAGTTCCAGTCCATTACTCTGCACTCCACTCCACTCTACTCCACTGCATTCTGTTCCATTCAATTCCACTTCATTCCATTCCTTTCTTTTCTTTCGGTATGATGTCACTCAGTCACACAGGCTGTAGTGCAGATGCACAATCTCAACTCACATTTCATTTCACCAATCCATTCCATTTCATTCTATTGCATTACATTCGATTTAAGTCCACTACACTCCATTCCACTCCACTCCATTCCATTCCACACCATTCCATTCCACTCCATTCCACTCCATGTCACTCCACTCCTCTGTTCTCAATTCCATTCCATTCCATTCCATTCCATTCCATTCCATTACATTCCATTACATTACATTACATTACATTCCACGCCACTCCACTCCTCTGCTCTCCATTCCATTCCATTCCATCCCATTCCATTCCATTCCTTTGTTTCGGCAGGATTTCTGTCACCCAGGCTGGAGTGTAGTGACAAAATCCCACCTCTCATTTCATTACACCATTCCAATCCATTCCATTTCATTCCATTCCATTCCAGTACACTCCGCTCCTCTCCACTTCATTCCAATCCACTCCACTCCCTTCTTCCATTCCATTCCATTCCATTCCATTCCATTCCAGTACACTCCTCTCCTCTCCACTCCATTCCACTCCACTCCACTCCATTCTATTCCATTCCATTCCATTCCATTCCATTCTATTCCATTCCATTCCATTCCACTCTACTCCACTCCACTCCACTCCTCTCTGTTCCATTCCATTCCATTCAATTCCTCTCCATTCCATTCCATTCCTTCTTTTGAAAGGATCTCACTCTGTGTCCCAAGCTGGAGTACATTGGCACAATCTCAGCTCACACTTCATTTCACCATTGCATTCCATTCCATTCCATTCCATCCATTCCATTCCATTCCATCCCATTCCATTCCATTGCATTCCATTCCATTCCATTCCATTCCATTCCACTACACTCTACTCCACTCCACTCCACTCCACTCCATTCCATTCCATTCCATTCCATTCCATTCCACTCCACTCCATTCCATTCCATCCCACTCCATTCCACTCCATCCCACTCCATTCCACTCCAATCCACTCCACTACTTTCCATTCCATGCCATTCCCATCCATTCCATTCCACTCCACTCCACTCTACTCCACTCCAATCCACTACAGTCCATTCCATTCCATTCCATTCCAATCCCCTCCACTACACTCCACTCCTTTCCATTCCATTCCATTACAATCCACTCCAATTTTCTCCACTCCACTCCACTCCTTTCCATTCCATTCCATTCCTTTCCATTCCATTGCATTCCACTCCACTCCAATTTTCTCCACTCCATTCCATTCCATTCCATTCCAACTCACTTCTTTCCACAACACTCCATCACATTCCAATCTACTCCTTTCCTTCCTTTTGACAGGATCTAACTCTGTCACCAAGGTTATAGTGCAGTGGCACAATCTCAGGTCACATTTCATTTCACCGTTCCATTCCATTCCATTCCATACCATTCCATTCCATTCCAATCCATTACTCTCCACTCCACTCCATTCCACTCCTCTCCACTCCACTCCAGTCCACTCCATTGCACTCCATTCCATTCCTTTCCATTACATTTCACTCCATTCCACTACACTCCATCCACTCCACTCCATTCAACTGCACTCCATCCCATTCCATCCCATCCCATTCCACTCGATTCCACTCCAATCCACACCACTCCACTCCACTCCACTCCATTCCATTCCAACACGTTCCATTCCACTCCGCTCCTCTCAACTGCACTCCATCCACTCCCCTCAATTCCATCCCATCCCATTCCATGCCATTCATCTCCACTCCACTCCATTCCACTCCACTCCACTCCACTCCACTCCATTCTGCTCCACACCTTTACATTCTATTCCATTCCTCTACATTCTATTCCATTCATTTCTTTTTACAGGGTCTCACTTTGTCACCCAGGCTGTAGTGCAATGGCACAATGTCAGCTCATATTTCCATTCTTCATTCCATTCCATTCAATTCAATTCCATTCCATTCCACTCCACTCCACTCCATTAAACTCCATTCCATTCCATCCCATTCAATTCCAGTCCATTACACTGCACTCCACTTCGTTCCATTCCATTCCATTGCACTTCATTCCATTCCTTTCTTTCGATATGATCTCACTCAGTCACACAGGCTGGATTTCAGAGGGACAATCTCAACTCACATTTCATTTTACCAATCCGTTCCATTTCATTCCATTGCATTAAATTCAAGTCCACTACACTCCATTCCACTCCACTCCTTTCCATTCCATTCCATCCCAATCCATTCCATCCCCTTCCTTTCTTTAGACAGGATCTCTGTCACCCAGGCTGAAGTGTAGTGACACAATCCCAGCTCTCATTTGATTTCACCATTCCATTCCATTCCACCCCTCTTCTCTCCACTCCATTCCACACCACTCCACTCCAGTACACTACACTCCATTCCATTCTTTTCCACTCCATTCCACTCCACTCAACTCCATTCTATTCCCTCCCATTCCATTCCACTGCATTACAATCCAATCCACTCCACTCCACTCAATTTCATTCCATTCTATTCCATTCCATTGCATTCCCCTCCATTCTATTCCATTTTATTCTTTTGACAGGATCTCACTCTGTCATCCAGGCTGGACTGCAGTGGCACAATTAAATCTCTCATTCCATTTCAACATTCCATTCCATTGCATTCCATTCCATTCCATTCCGTTGCATTCCATTCAATTTCATTCACTTCCATTCCATTCCATTCCATTCCATTCCTTTCCATTCCATTCCTTTACATTACATTCCTTTCCATTCCACTCCACACCACCCCACTCCACTCCACTCTATTCCATTCCATCCAATTCCATTCCACTCAACTCCACTTCTCTCCACTCCACTCCATTCCATTACATTCAATTCCATTCCACTCCATTCCACTCCCCTCCTTTCCACTAAATTCCACTCCACTGCACTCCATTCCATTCCATTCCATTCCACTCCATTCCAAATCATTCCTTTCTTTTGACAGGATCTCAAACTGTCACCCCGGCTACAGTGCAGTGTCCGAATCTCAGGTCACATTTCATTTCACCATTCCATTCCATTCCACTCCACTTCATTCCAATCCATTCAACTCTACTCCACTGCACTCAACTCCAGTCCACTCAACTCCATTCTATTCCATCCCATTCCATTCCACTCCATTCAACTCCAGTACACTCCATTCCACTCCAGTCCATTCCATTCCATTCCATCCACTCCATTCCACTCCACTCCACTCCTCTCACTCCATTCCCCTCCATGCCAGTCCATTCCATTCCATTCCATCCACTCCATTCCACTCCACTCCATTCCATTCCATTCCATCCCATCCCATTTCACTCCACTGCACTTGACTCCACTCCACTCCACTCCACTGTATTCCACTCCATTCCTTTCCATTCCATTCCATTCCATTCCATTCCGTTCCATTCCATTCCATTCCATTCTATTACATTCCTTTCTTTTGAAAGGATCTCACTCTGTAACCCAGGATGGAGTTCAGTGTGACAATCTCAGCTCACATTTCCTTTCACCATTTCATTCCAATCCATTCAATTCCATTCCATTCCATTCCATTCCTTTCCATTCCATTCCATTCTATTCCATTCCATTCAATTCCTTTTCTTTCCACACCACTCCACTCCACTCCACTCCATTCCACTCCATCCCATTCCACTGCATTCCACTCCACTCCACTCCCGTCCACTCTATTACACTCTATTCCATTCCATCCCATTCCATTCCACTCCATTCAACTCTACTCCACTCGACTCCACTCCATTAAATTCCATTTCATTCCATCCCATTGCATTCCACTGCATTCCATTCCATTCCAATCCACTCTAATCCACTGCACTCCCTCCACTCAATTCAATAGAATTCCATCCAGTTCCATTCCTCTCTATTCCACTAAACTCTGCTCCACTCCACTCCTCTCCACTCCACTCCACCCCATTCCAGTCCACTCCATTCCATTGCACTCCATTCCATACCATTCCTTTCTTTCGACATGATCTCACTCTGTCACCCAGGGTATCGTGCAGTGGTAGAATTACAACTAACCTTTCATTTCACCATTCCATTCCATTCTCTTTCATTCAATTCCATTCCTTTACATTGAACTGCTCTCCTCTCCACTCCATTCCACTCCACTTCACTGTACTCCACTGCTCTCCACTCCACTCCATTCCTCTCCACTCCATTCCACTCCACTCGACTCCATTACACACTTCTCCATTTCATTCTGACTCATTCCATTCCACTCCCTTCCACTCCACTCTACTCCACTCCACTACATACCCCTCCATTCCATTCCTTCCCATTCCATTCCACTCCATTCCACTACACTCCAGTCCAATACACTCCATTCCTCTCCATTCCATCCCATTGCATTCCACTCCATTCCACTCTACTCTACTCAACTCCACTCCACTCCACTGCATTAACTTCATTTCACATTTCACATTCATGCTCATTCCATTTCACCATTACATTCAATTCCATTCCATTCCTTTCCATTTCATTCCATTCCATTACATTTCATTCAACTCTTCTCCACTCCACTCAACTCCCATCCATTCCATTCCATTCCAATCCATTCCACTTCTCTCTACTCCAGTCCACTCCACTCCACTCCAATCCACTCAATTCCATTCCACTCCATTCCAATCCACTCCAATCCACTCCACTCCACTCCATTCTATTCCATCCCAGTCCATTCCACTCCATTCCACTCCACTCCACTACAGTCCACACCATTCCTTTCCATTCCATTTGATTCTTTCGACAGGATCTCAATCTCTCACCATGCGTGGAGGGCAGTGGCACAATCTCAGTTCACATTTCATTTCATGTTTCCATTCCTTTCCAAGCCATTGCATTCCTTTCCAGTCCATTCCTCTCCACTCCACTCTACTCCATTTCACTCCACTTAATTGAACTCCATTCCACTGCACTGCAATCCACTCAACTCCATTCCATTCCTACCCATTCCATTCCACTACCGTCCATTCCACTCGAGACCACTCCACCCACTCCACTCCATTCCATTCCATCCCACTTCATTCTACTCCATTACACTCCACTACACTCCAGTGGATTCCACTACATTACATTCAGTTCCATTCCATTCCTGCCCTCTCCATTCTACTCCACTCCATTCCACTCCAATTCCCTCCATTCCACTCCATTTCATTTCATTCCATTCCTATCCACTCCTTTCCACTCCACTCCACTCCAATCCCCTCCATTCCACTCCATTTCCTTTCATCTCATTCCATTCCACTCCACTCCAGTCCATTCCATTCCATTCCATTCCTTTCCATTCCATTCCACTCAACTCCACTCTACTCCACTCCACTCCACTCCACTCCACTCCCTTCTATTCCATCCCATTCCAATCCACTCCACTCCACTCCATTCCACTCCATTCCATTCTTTCAAGGGGATCTCACTCTATCACTGAGGCTAGAATGCAGTGGCACAATCTCAGCTCACATTTCATTTCACCATTCCATTCTATTCCAGTCCATTCAATTCCATTGCATTCCATTCTACTCCACTCCACTCTACTCCAATCCACTGCACTCCATTCCATTCAATCCCATTCCGTTCCTCTCCTTTCCAATCCACTCCACTACACTACACTTCTCTCCACTCCACTCCTCTCCATTCCAATCCATTCCATTCTATTCCACTCCATCCCATTCCATTCCTTTCCTTTGACAGGATCTCACTCTGACACCCAGGCTGGAGTGCTTTGGCCCAATCTCAGCTCCCATTGGATTTCACCTTTCAATTCCATTCCATTCCATTTCATGCCACTCCACTCCACTCAACTCCTCTACACTCCATTCCATTCTACTTCATTCCAATCCACTCCATTCCATTCCACTCCTCTGCCTTCTATCCCATTCAATTCCACTCCTAACCACTCCACTCGACTCCTTCCACTCCATTCCATTCCATCCCATTCCATTCCACTCCATTCCTCTCCAAACCACTCCACTGCAATCTTCTCCACTCCAATCCGTTCCATCCCATTCTATTCCACTCCACTCCCCTCCATTCCATTCCGTTCTTTCTTTTGACAGGATCTCTCTCTGTCACCCAGGCCAGAGTTTCATGGCAGAATCTCAGCTCACATTTCATTTCACGATTCCATTGCATTCCATCCCATTCCATTCCACTCCATTTCATTCCCTTCCTTTCTTTCAAAAGTATCTCCGTCTGTCAACTAGGTTGGATTGCAGTGGCACAAACTCATGTCACATTTCATTTCGCCATTCCATTCCATTCAACTCCACTCCACTCCACTCCACTCCATTACATTCCACTTCATACCACTGCACTCGACCCCAATCCCTTCCATTCCATTCCATCCCATTCCATTCCACTCCATTCGAATACACTACACTACACTCAACTCCCTTCCATTCCATTCCACCCCATTCCATTCCATTCCATTCCACTCCACTCCACTCAACTCCATTCCTGCCCATTCCATCCCATTCCATTCCTCTCCATTCCACTCCACTCCACTCCACTCCTTTCCATTCAATCCCATTCCATCCCCTTCCATTCCACTCGTTTCCACTCCACCCTACTCAACTCAACTCCACTACACTCCACTACACTACACTCCATTCCATTCCCTTCCATCCCATTCCATTCCATTTCATTCCACTCCATTCCACTCCACCCCACTCGACTCCCCTCCAATACACTCCACTACATTCCATTCCATTCCATTCCATTCCATTTCATTCCATTCCACTCTACTCCACTCTAATCCACTGAACTCCACTCCACTACATTCCATTCCATCACATTCCACACCACAACACTCCACTCCAATCCACTCCACTCCATTCGATTCCCTTCCATTCCATTCCACTCCAATCCATTCCATTCCATTCCTTTCTTTCGACAGGATCTCATTCTGACACCCTGGCCAGAGTGCAGTGGCAGAGTCTCAGCTCACATTTCATTTAACCATTCCATTCCATTCCATTCCGTTACATTCATTCCATTCCATTCCTTTCCATTCCATTTCACTTCTTTCCACTCCACTCCACTCCATTCCATTCTACTCAATTCCTCTCCACTCCATTCCAGTCCAATCCACTCCTCTCCTCTCCATTCCATTCCATCCCATTCCATTCCACTCCATTCCACTCTAATCCCCTCCAATCCACTCCATTCAGTTTCATCCCATTTCATTCCTCTCCAATCCACTCCACTCCATTCCACTCCCATCCACTGAACTGTTTTCTACTCCATCTCATTGCATTGCCCTCCATTCCACTCCAATCCAATCCACCACTCCACTGCATTCCCATTCCATTGCAGTACACACCACTTCACTCCACTCCACTCCACTCTATTCCATCCCATTCCATTCCTTTCCATTCCATTCCTCTCCACAGCACTCCACTCCACTCCCTTCATTCCATTCCATTCCAATCCATTCCATTCCACTGCACTCCACTCTACTTAATTCCACTCCATCCCATTGTTTTCTACTCTACTCCACTAAATTATATTCCATTCCTTTCTTTCGACAGGATATCACTCTCTCACCCAGGCTGGAGTGCAGTGGCAAAATCTCAGCTTACATTTCATTTCACGATTCTATTGCATTTCATCCTATTCCATTCCACTTCATTCCACTCCAGTTCACTCCACTCCAGTCCACTCCATTGCATTCCATTCCATTCGATTCCACTCCACTCAATTCCGTTCCTTTCTTTCCACAGGATCTCACTCTGTCACCCAGGCTGGGGTGCAGTGACACAAACTGAGGTAAAATTTCATTTCACCTTTCCATTCAATTCCTTTCAATTCCGTTCCATTCCACTCCAATCCACTGCACTCAACTCCACTCCCCTTCACTCCATTCCATTCCACTCCAAACCACTACACTCAACCCCACTCCACTCCATTCTATTCCATCCCATTCCATTCCACTCCATTCCAATCCCCTCCACTACAATCCACTCTACTCCACTCCACTCCACGGCATTCCATTCCATTCCAACACACTCCAGTCCACTCCACTCCACTTCACTCCATTCCATCCCATTCCATCCCATTCCATTCCACTCCACTCCACTCCAATCTATTTCTTTCCATTCCATCCAATTCTATCCCATTCCTTCCCATTCCATTCCACTCCATTCCACTCCAATGCACTCCACTCCACTCTGCTCCACTGAATGTTATTCCATTCCATTCTATTCCACTCTAGCCCACTCTAATCCACTTCAGTCCACTTCACTGCACTCCACTACATTCCATTCCATCCCATTCCACTCCACTCCACTCCATTTTATTCCCTTCCATTCCATTCCACTCCTTCCATTCCATTGCGTTCCTTCCTTTTGACAGGATCTCACTCTTTCACCCAGGCCACAGTGCAGTGGCACAATCTAAGCTCACATTTCATTATACCATCCCATTCCATTCCATTCCATTCTTTCAACAAGATCTCACCCTGTCACCCTGGGTGGGGTGCACTGGCAATATCCCAGACCACATTCCATTTAACCATGTCATTCCCTTCTATTCTACTCCATTCCATTCCATTTCATTACATTCCCATGCACTCAACTCCACTCCTTTACATTCCATCCCATTCCATTCCAATCCATTCCGTTCCAATCCACTCCATTCCACTCCACTCAACTCCATTCCATTCCATTCCATTCCATGCCGTTCCACTCCATTCCATTCCATTCCTTTCTTTTGACATGATAACACTCTGTCACCCTGGCTGGAGTGAAGTGACCCAATCTCAGCTCACATTTCATTTCTGCATTCCATTCCATTGCATTCCATTCCATTCCATTCATTTCCCCTCCACTCCACTCCCTTCAATCCACTATATCCACTCCACACGATTCCATCCCATCCCACTCCACTCCACTTCACTCCACTCCACTCCATTTCATCCCCTTACATTCCACTCAATTCCACTCCACTCCACTCTACTCCACTCCGTTCCATACCATTCCATTCCAAGCCATTCCATTCCACTCCACTCCACTCCACCCCACAACACTACTCTGCATTCCATTCCATTCCATTCCTTCCCATTCCATTCCACTCCATTCCACTCCACTCAACTCCACTCCACTCCACCCCACTCCATTCCATTTCATTCCATTAAATTCCATTACATTCTATTCCTTTCTGTCAACAGGCACTCACTCTGTCACCCTGGCTGGAGTGCAGTGGCACAATCTCAGCTCACATTTCATTTCACCATTCGATTCCATTCCATTCCGTTCCATTGCATTCCATTCCTTTTCATACCACTCCACTCCACACCACTCCATTACACTGCATTCATTCCTTCCCATTCCATTCCACTGCCCTACATTATACTGCACTCCACTCTTCTCTATTCCAGTCCACTCCATTCCATTCCATCACATTGCATTCCACTCCATTCCAATTCACTGCACTCCACTCCATTCCATTCCATTCCACTCCTTTGCATTCCATTCCTTTCTTGCAAAAGGATCTCATTCTGTGACCTAGGCTGGAGTTTAGTGGCAAAATCTTGGATCACATTTCATTTCTCCATTCCAATCCATTCCATTCCATTCCAGACACACCACTCCACTCCACTAGACTCCACCACCCTCCATTCCATCCCATTCCATTACACTCGACTCCACTACATTACACTACATTTCAGTCCATTCCATTCCATCCCACCCAATTCCACTCCATTCCACTCCACTCGACCCCACTATACTCCACTTCACTCCATCCAATTCCATTCCAATGCACTGTATTCCATTCCATTCCATCCCATTCCATTCCACTCCATTCCACTCCACTCCACTCTACTCCATTCCATTCTTTTCCATTCTACTCCTTTGAGTTCCATTCCTTTCTTTCAAAAGTATCTCATTCTGTGACTGAGGCTGGAGTTTAGTGGCAAAATCTTGGCTCACATTTCATTTTGCCATTCCATTCCATTCCATTCCGTTCCGTTCCGTTCCATTCCATTCCGTTCCATTCCATTCATTCCATTCCACTAGACTCCAGTCAACTCCACTCAATTCCACTCCACTCCATTCCATTTGATCCCATTTCATTCCTCTCCAATCCACTCCAATGGACTCCACTCCAATCCACTCCACTCCTCTCCACTCTACTCCACTCCACTCCACTCCATTCCATTCCATTCCATTCCACTCCATTCCATTCCATTCCATTCCTTTCTTTTGACAGGATGCACTCTGTTACCCAGACTATGGTGCAGTGGTAGAATCTCAGCTCACTTTTCATTTCACCATTGCATTCTGTTACATTACATTACATTCAAATCCACTACACTCTTCTCCACTCCATTCCACTCCACTCCACTCCACTCCACTCCAGTACACTACACTACACAACACTCCATTCCACTCCAAACTATTCCATTCCATTCCTTTGCATTCCACTCCATTCCACTCCACCCCCTCCAATGCACTCCACTCTATTCCATTCCATCAGATTTCATTCCACTCCATTCCAGTACTCTCCACTCCATTCCACTCCATTCCACTCCACCCCCTCCAATGCACTCCACTCTATTCCATTCCATCAGATTTCATTCCACTCCATTCCAGTACTCTCCACTCCATTCCACTCCAAACCACTCCATTCCTTTCCATACCAATTAATTCCACTATATTCCACTCCATTCCACCCCATTCCACTCCACTCCATTCCATCCATTCCATTCCATTTCCTTCCACACCACTCCACGCTAGTCCACTCCACTCCCCTTCATTCCATTGCATTCCATTCCATGCCATTCCACTCCACTACACTACACTCCATTCCATTCCATTCCATCCCATTCCACTGCAATCCATTCCACTCCACTCCATTGCATTCCATTCCACTCCAGTCCATTCCATTCCTTTCTTTCAACAGGCTCTCACTCTGTCACCCAAGCTAGCCCCATCTCAGCTCACATTTATTTACACCATTCCATTCCATTCCATTCCATTATTTCTTTCCACTTCATTGCACTCCTCTCCACTCCACTCCACTCCATTCCATCACATCCCATTCCATTCCACTCCATTACAGTCCACTCCACTAGACTCCACTCCATTACACTACACTCCATTCCATTCCATTCCATTCCATTCCAGACCACACCACTCCACTCCACTAGACTCCACACCCCTCCATTCCATCCCATTCCATTTCACTCCACTCCATTCCAGTCCATTCCATTCCATCCCATTCCATTCCACCTCATTCTAGTCCATTCCAGTCCACTCAACCCCACTATACTCCACTCCACTCCACTCCATCAAATACCATTCCATTCCATTGCACTCTATTCCATTCCATTCCCTTCTCTCAACAGTATATCACACTGTCACCCAGGCCTTATTACAGTGGCAAAATCTCAGATCACTTTTCATTTCACCATTCCATTCCATTAAACTCGACTCCACTCCATTCCGTTCCTTTCCATCCTATTCCTTTCCACTCCACTCCACTCCACTCTGATCCACTCTAATCCACCCCATTCCACTCTAATCCACCCCACTCCATCCGGTTCCTTTCCGTTCCACTCTATACCCTTCCATTCCTTTCTATCATCATGATCTCACTCTGTCGCACAGGCTGGAGTGAAGTGGCACAATCTCAGCTCACATTTTATTTCACGATTTGATTCCATTAAATTACGTTCCATTCCACTTCAATGTCCTCCACTCCACTCCACTCCACTCCATTCAATTCCACTCCTTTGATCTCCACTCGACCCCAATACACTACATTTCATTCCACTCCACTCCACTTCACTCTACTCCACTGCACTCCACTTCAGTCCCCTCCACTCCACTCCATTCAACTCCAATGCACTCCACTCCTGTCCCCTCCACTCCACTCCGTTCAACTCCACTGCACTCCACTCCATTCCATTACACCCTACTGCATTCCATTCCACTCCACTGCACTCCACTGCACTTGACCATACTCCATTCAACTCCATTACATTCCATTTGATTCCATTCCCTCCATTCCATTCCACTCCACTCCACTCCACGAAACACTCCTCCATCCATTCCATTCCACTCCATTCCACTGCACTCCACTCCATTCCTTTCCTGTCCATCCCATCCCATTCCACTCCATTCCGCTCCACTCAACTCCACTCCACTCCACTAGATTCCATCCCATTCCAGTCCCATCGACTCCAGTCCACTTCACTGCACTCCACCCTGCTCCCTCCACTCCACTCCAGTCCATTCCATCCAATTCCATTCCATTCCATGCCACTCAGCTCCATTCCACTCCATTCCACTCCACTCTCCTCCACTGCAATCCACTCGACTCAACTCCACTCCATTCATTTCTACTACACTCTACTCTACTCCAATCCACTCCACTCCACTGTGGTCCCTTCCATCCCATCCCATTCCACTCTATTCCACTCCACTCCACTCCACTCCTCTCCACTCCACTCCACTCCTCTCCACTCCACTCCACTCCATTCTATTCCATTTCATTACACTGCACTCCACTCCACTGCACTCCAGTGAATTTCATTCCATTCCATTCTATTCCCTTCCATTCCATTCCGTTCAATTCTTTCGACAGGGTCTCACTCTGTCACCCAGGCTGGAGTGCAGTGGCACAATCTCACCTCACATTTCATTTCAACATTCATTGGACTCCATTTTCCTCCATCCCATTCCAATGCACTCCATTCCACTCCACTGCACTCCAGTCCACTGCACTCCACTCCATTCCCTTCCATTCCATCCAACTCCACACCACTCCACTCCATTCCAATCCATTCCACTCCACTCCATTCCTCTCCATTCCATACCATTCCACTCCATTCTACCCCACTCCACTCCAATCCAGCCATTTCCATCACATTCCATTCCACTCCATTCCACTCCACTCCACTTCATTCCACCCCCTTCCATTCCATTCCATCCCATACCATTCCTATCCATTCCACTCCTGTCCACTCCACTCCACTGTACTCCACTCCACTCCATTCAATACAATCCCATCCTGTTCCACTCCATTACACTCCACTCCACTCCACTCCACACCTCTCCACTCCACTCCATTCCATTCCATTCCATTTTTGTCCTCTTCACTCCCCTACACTCCACTCCACTGCACTCCATTCCATCCCATTCGGTTCCCTCCACCAGACTCCACTCCAATCCATTCCATTCCATCACATTGAATTCCACTCCATTCCACTCCACTCCACTCAACTCCCCTCCACTCCGCTGCATCCCATTCTAATCCATTCCCTTGCATTCCCCTCCATTTCATTCCATTCAGTTGTTTCGACGGCATCTAACTCTCTCACCGAGGCTGGAGTGCAGGGGCTCATTCACAGCTCACATTTCACTTCACCATTCCATTCCATTGCATTCCTTTCCATACCATTCCATTGAATTTCATTGCTTTCCATTCCCTTCAATTCCATTCCTTTCCATTAAACTCCACTCCACTTCACTACACTACACTACACTCTATTCCATCCCATTCCATCACATTCCATTCCACTCCACTCCACTCCACTCCACTCTACTCCATTCCATTCCATTCCATTGCAATACAATCCATTCCATTACTTTCTTTCGACATGTTGACACTCTGTCACCCAGTTTGCAGTCTAGTGGTGTAGTCTCAGCTCACATTTCATTTCACCATTCCTTTCCATTCCATATCATTCCATTCTACTCCATTCCACTTCACTCCACTCCACTCCACTACAATTCACTCTACTCCAATCCATTCCACTCCACTCCCCTCTGCTCTATTCCATTCCTTCCCATTCTGTTCCACTCATTTCCACTCCACTCTATTACACTACACTAAATTCCACTCCATCCCATTCCATTTCACTCCATTCCACTCCACTCCATTCCTCTCCATTCCATTCCATGACACAACACTCCACTGCACTCCACTCCACTCGTCTCCACTCCATCCCATTCCATTCCACTCTATTCTACTCCGTTTCACTCCACTCCACTCCACTCTATTCCATTCCATTCCATTCCACTCCACTCCATCCCATTCCATTCCATTCCACTCCACTCCATTCCATTCCATTCCACTCCACTCCATCCCATTCCATTCCATTCCACTCCACTCCATCCCATTCAGTTACATTCGACAGTATCTCATTCTGTCAGGAGGCCGAAGTGCAGTGGCACAGTCAGCTCATATTTCATTTAATCATTCCATTCCATTCCATTGCATTCTTTTCCATTCCACACCATTCCACACCACTACACTCCCCTCAACTCCACTCCATTCCATTGCATCATATTCAATTCCACTCCATTCCACATCACTCCACTCCTCTGCCCTCCAGTGCAATCTATTCCATCTCAACCCATTCCGTTCCACTCCATTCCACTCCAATCAACTCCATTCTACTCCATTCCATTTCAGTACACACCACTCAATTCCACTCCACTCTTCACTCCATTCCATTCTGTTCCATTCCATACCATTCCACTCCACTCCAATCCACTCCAATGCATTACACCCCATTCCATTCCACTCCATTCCACTCTATTCCACTCCACTCCAATCGACTCCAATCCAGTACAATCCACTCCACTCCACTCCATCCCCTTCCACTCCATTCCATTCCATTCCTTCCTTTCGGTGGGATCTCACTCAGTCAGCCAGGCTGGAGTGCGGTTGCAAAATGTCAGCTCACCTTTCATTTCACTATTCCATTCTGTTCCATACCTTTCCATTCCATTCCACTCCACTCCAATCCACTCCACTCCATTCCAATCCAGTACACACCACTCTGCTCCACTCCACTCCACTCCATTCCAACCCATTCCATTATACTCCATTCCAGTCCTCTACTCTCCACTCCACTCATCTCCACTCTATTCCATTCCATTTCATTCCATTCCATTCCATTCCACTCCAGTCCTTTCCTTTCTTTCAAAAGGATCTCACTCTGTCACCCAGGCTGGAGTGCAGTGGCACAATCTCAGCTCACATTTCATTTCACCATTCCATTCCATTCCATTCCATTCTATTCCATTCCTTTCCACTCTGCTCCACCCCACTCAACTCCACTCCTCTCCACTCCTTTCCTTTCCACTCCATTCCACTCCACTCCATTCCACTACATTCCACTCCATTCCTTTCCATCCCATTCACTTCCACTCCTTTCCACTCCACTCCACTCCACTACAGGCCATTCCATTCCATTCCATTCTATTCCGTTCCATTTCACCCCACTCCACTCAACTCCACTCCAATTCAGCCCATTCCATCCCTTTACATTCCATTACATTCCACTCCACTCGCCTCCACTCCACTTCGCTGAATTCAATCACTTTCCATCCCATTCCATTACACACCATACCACTCCACTCCACTCCCCTCAACTCCACTCCGCTCCCTTCCATCCCATCCCATTCGACTCTACTCCACTCCACTCCACTGCACTCCATCCCACTCCATTGCATTCCAGACCACTCCACTCCACTCTACTCTGCTCCACTCAACTCCATTCTATCCCACTGCATTCTGCTCCACTCCACTAAACTCCAATCCACTCCCTTCCATCCCATTCTATTAAACTACATTCCACTCCACTCCACTGCACTACATTCCATTCCATTCCATTCATCTAGATTCCATTCCATTACTTTCTTTCAACAGGATCTCCCTCTGTCACCCAGGCTGGAGTGCAGTGGCACAATCTCACCTCACATTTCATTTCACCATTCATTCCACTCCATTTTACTCCATCCCATTCCAATGCACTCCATTCCACTCCACTCCAATCCACTACACTCCAGTCCATTCCTCTCCATTCCATTCCATTCCATTCCACTCCATTCCACTCCACTCCACTTCATTCCACCCCCTTCCTTTCCATTCCATCCCATTCCATTCCTATCCTTCCACTCCTCTCCACTCAACTCCTTTGCACTCCACTCCACTCCATTCAATACCATCCCATCATTTTCCGTTCCATTACACTACACTACACTCCGCTCCACTCCACACCTTTCCACTCCACTCCATTCAATTTTTTTCCACTTCACTCCCCTACACTCCACTCCACTGCATTCCACTCCATTCCATCCCAATCCATTCCTTTCACTCCACTCCAATCCATTCCATTCCATTCCATCACATTGCATTCCACTCCATTCCACTCCAATCCACTCAACTCCCCTCATCTCCATTCCATTCCATTCTATTCCATTCCCTTGCATTCCATTCGATTCTTTTGAAGGGATTTCACTGTGTCACCGAGGCTGGAGTGCAGTGACTCATTCACAGCTCACATTTCATTTCACCATTCCATTCCATTGCACTCCATTCCATACCATTCCATCGAATTCCATTGCTTTCCATTCCCTTCCATTACATTCCTTTCCATTAAACTCCCCTCCACTTCACTCCACTCCACTCCACTCGATTCCATCCCATTCCATCCCATTCCATTCCATTCCACTCCACTCCACTCCATGCAACTCAACTCTACTCCACTCCATTCCATTTCATTCCATCCCATTCCATTCAACTGCAGTCCACTTCACTCTAATCCACTGCACTCCATTCCATTCCATTCCAATACAATCCAATCCATTCCTTTCTTTCGACATGATCTCACTCTGTCACCCAGGTTGCAGTCTAGTGGCACAGTCTCAGCTCATATTTCATTTCACCATTCTATTCCATTCCATATCATTCCATTCCACTCCATTCCACTTACTCCACTCCACTCCACTCCAATTCACTCTACTCCAATCCATTCCACTCCACTCCCCTCTACTCTATTCCATTCCATCCCATTCTATTCCACTCCATTCCACTCCACTCCACTCTACTACACTACACTAAATTCAATTCCATCCCATTCTATTCCACTCCATTCCACTCCACTCCACTCTACTACACTACACTACATTCCATTCCATCCCATTTCATTCCACTCAATTCCACTCCACTCCATTCTCTTCCATTCCATTCCAGTACACAATACTCCACTGCACTCCACTCCACTCCAGTACACAATACTCCACTGCACTCCACTCCACTCCATCCCATTCCATTCCACTCTATTCTTCTCCATTCCACTCCACTCCACTCCACTCCACTCCACTCCACTCTGTTGCATTCCATTCCATTCCATTCCACTCCATCCCATTCAGTTACATTCTTTTGACCGTATCTCATTCTGTCAGGAGGCTGGAGTGCATTTGCACTATGTCAGCTTACATTTCATTTCAACATTCCATTCCATTCCATTCCAACATTCCATTCCATTCCATTCCATTCCAACATTCCAATCCATTCCATTCCATTCCATTGCATTCCATTCCATTCCATTCCACACCATTCCACACCTCTCCACTCCTCTCAACTCCACTCCATTCCATTCCATCACTTTCAATTCCACTCCATTCCACATCACTCCACTCCTCTGCCCTCCTGTGCCCTCTATTCCATCCCATCCGATTCTGTTCCACTCCGTTCCTCTCCATTCTACTCCGTTCCATTTCAGTACATGCCACTCTACTCCACTCCACTCTTCACTCCATTCCATTCGTTCCATTCCATACCATTCCACTCCACTCCAATCCACTCCAATCCTCTCCATTCCATTCCATCCCATTCGATTCTACTCCATTCCACTCCATTCCACTCCACTCCACTCGACTCCAATCCAGTCCACTCCACTCCACTCCACTCCATCCCATTCCACTCCTTTCCATTCCGTTCCTTTCTTTCGTTGGGATCTCACTCAGTCAGCCAGGCTGCAGTGTGGTGGCAAAATGTCAGCTCACTTTTCATTTCACTATTCCATTCTCTTCCATACCATTCCATTCCATTCCAATCCACTACACTCCACTCCATTCCAATCCAGTACACACCACTACACTCACTACACTCCACTCCATTCCATCCCATTCCATTCTACTCCATTCCAATCCTCTACTCTCCACTCCAGTTCACTCCATTCCATTCCTTTCCAACACATTCTGTTCCACTCCACTCCACTCCACTCCACTCCACTCCATTCCATTCCAGCCCATTCCATTCCACCCCATTCTATTCCACTCCATTCCACTCCACTCCACTCCACTCCACTCTATTCCATTCCATTTCATTCCATTGCCTTCCATTCCACCCCATTTTATTCCATTCCTTTCTTTCAAAAGGATCTCACTCTGTCACCCAGGCTGAAGTGCAGTGGCACAATCTCAGCTCACATTTCATTTCACCATTCCATTCCATTCCATTCCACTCCTTTCCACTCTGCTCCACTCCACTCAACTCCACTACTCTCCACTCCATTCCATTCCACTCCATTCCACTCCACTCCATTCCACTGCATTCCTCTCTATTCTTTTCCATACCATTCACTTCCACTCCATTCCACTCCACTCCACTCACTCCACTCCACTACACTCCATTCCATTCTGTTCTTTTCCGTTCCATTGCACCCCACTCCAGTCAACTCCACGCCAGTTCATCCCTTTACATTCCATTCCATTCCACTCCACTCGCCTCCACTCCACTTCACTGAATTCCATTCCTTTCCATCCCATTCCATTCCACTCCACTCCACACCCCTCCTCTCCATTCCATTCCCTTCCATCCCATCCCATTCGTCTCTACTCCACTCCACTGCACTCCATCCCATTCCATTGCATTCCAGACCACTCCACTCCACTCTACTCCACTCCACTCAACTCCATTCTATCCCACTGCATTCTGCTCTACTCCACTTCACTCCAACCCACTCCCTTCCTTCCCATTCCATTCCACTACATTCCCCTCTGTTCCACTCCACTCAACTCCATTCTATCCCACTGCATTCTGCTCTACTCCACTTCACTCCGACCCACTCCCTTCCATCCCATTCCATTCCACTACATTCCCCTCCACTCCAGTCCACTGCACTACATTCCATTCCATTCTATTCATCTAGATTCCATTCCATTACTTTCTTTCAACAGGATCTCACTCTGTCACCCAGGCTGGAGTGCAGTGGCACAATCTCACCTCACATTTCATTTCACCATTCATTCCACTCCATTTTACTCCATCCCATTCCAACACACTCCATTCCTCTCCACTACACTCCACTCCAGTCTACTGCACTGCACTCCACCCTATTCCATTCCATTCCATACCACTCCATTCCACTCCACTCCACTCCAATCCACTCCATTCCAGTCCATTCCTCTCCATTCCATTCCACTCCATTCCACCCTCTCCACTCCCCTCCAGCCATTTCCATCGCATTCCATTCCACTGCATTCCTCTCCACTCCAGTTCATTCCACCCCCTTCCTTTCCATTCCATCCCTATCCATTCCACTCCTCTCCACTCCACTCCATTCAATACCATCCCATCCCTTTCCACTCCATTACAATCCACTCAACTCTGCTCCACTCCACACCTCTCCACTCCACTCTGTTCCACTTTTGTCCACTTCACTCCCCTACACTCCACTCCACTGCACTCCACTCCATTCCAACTCAATCCATTCCCCTCCACCACACTCCACTATAATCCATTTCATTCCATTCCATCACATTGCATTCCACTCCCTTCCACTCCACTCCACTCAACTCCATTCCATCCCATTCTTACACATTCCCTTGCATTCCTCTCCATTGCATACCATTTGATTCTTTTGAAGGGATCTCACTGTTACTGAGGCTGGAGTGCAGTGGCTCATTCACAGCTCACATTTCATTTCACCATTCCATTCCATTGCATTCCATTCCATACCATTCCATTGAATTCCATTGCTTTCCATTCCTTTCCCTTCCATTCCTTTCCATGAAACTCCACTCCACTTCACTCCACTCCACTATATTCCATCCCATTCCGTCCCATTCCATTCCATTCCATCCCACTCCACTCCACGTAACTCCACTCCACTCCTTTCCATTCCATCCCATTCCATTAAACTGCAGTCCACTCCATTCCAATACACTCCACTGCATTCCATTCCATTCCATTCCATTCCATTCCATTCCATTCCAATACAATCCATTCCATTCCTTTCTTTCGACATGATCTCTCTCTGTCACCCAGGTTGCAGTGTAGTGGCACAATCTCAGCTCACATTTCTTTTCACCATTCCATTCCATTCCATTCCACTCCATTCCACTTTACTCCACTCCACTCCACTCCAATCCACTCTACTCCAATCCATTCCACTCCACTCCCCTCTACTCTATTCCATTCCATCCCATTCCATTCCACTCCATTCCACTCCACTCAACTGTACTACCCTGCACTAAATTCCATTCCATCCCAATCCATTCCTCTCCATTCCACTCCACTCCATTCCATTCCAGTACAAAACACTCCACGGCATTCCACTCCACTCCACTCCATCCCATTCCATTCCACTCCTTTCCTATCCATTCCACTCCACTCCACTCTATTCCATTCCATTCCATTCCATTCCATTCCGTTCCATTCCATTCCATTCCATTCCATTCCATTCCATTCCATTCCATTCCATTCCTTTTCATTCCATTCCACTCCATTTCATTCAGTTACATTCTAATGAGAGGATCTCTTTCTGTCAGGGGGCTGGAGTGCATTGGCACAATGGCAGCTCACATTTCATTTCAACCTTCCATTCCATTCCTTTTGATTCAATTCGATTCGATTCCATTCCATTCCATTCCATTCCATTCCACACCATTCCATTCCATTCCATTCCATTCCACACCATTCCACACCACTCCACTCCCCTCAACTCCAGTCCATTCCATTCCATCCCATTCAATTCCACTCCTTTCCACATCACTCCACTCCTCTGCCCTCCATTCCGCTCTGTTCCATCCCATCCTATTCCCTTCCACTCCATTCTACTCCTATCCACTCCACTCTACTCCATTCCATTTCAGTACACGCCACTCAACTCCAATCCACCCTTCACTCCATTCCATTCCATTCTGTTCCCTTCCATTCCGCACCATTCCACTCCATTGCAATCCACTCCAATCCACTCCACTCTACTCCATTCCATTTCAGTACACGCCACTCAACTCCAATCCACTCTTCACTCCATTCTATTCCATTCCCTTCCATTCCGTATCATTCCACTCCACTGCAATCCACTCCAATCCACTCCGTTCCATTCCATCCCATGCCATTCCACTCCATTCCACTCCATTCCACTCCACTCCACTTGACTCCAATCCAGTCCACTCCACTCCACTCCACTCCATCACATTCCACTCCATTCCATTCCATTCCTTTCTTTCGGTGGGATCTCACTCAGTCAGCCAGGCTGGAGTGTGGTGGCACTATGTCAGCTCACATTTCTTTTATTCATTCCATTCTCTTCCATACCATTCCATTCCACTCCACTCCACACCACTCCAATCCATTCCAATCCAGTAGACACCACTCCTCTCCACTCCACTCCACTGCACTCCATTCCATCTCATTCCATTGCACTCCATTCCACTCCTCTACTCGCCACTCCACTTTACTCCACTCCATTCTTTTCCATCACATTCTATTACACTCCACTACATTCCACTCCACTCTATTCCATTCCATTTCATTCCACTTCATTCCATTCCGTTCCATTCCACTCCGTTCCAGTTCATTCCTTTGTTTCGACCATATCTCACTCTGTCACCCAGGCTGGAGTGCAGCGACACAATCTCAGCTCACATTTCATTTCACCATTCCATTCCATTCCACTCCTTTCCACTCCACTCCACTCCACTCAACTCCACTCCTCTCCACTCCTTTCCATTCCACTCTATTCCACTCCACTCCATTCCACTGCATTCCACTCCGTTCCTTTCCATCCCATTCACTTCCACTCCATTCCACTCCACTCCACTCCACTCCATTCCATTCGATTCTATTCCGTTCCATTGCACCCACTCCTCTCAACTCCACTCCAATTCAGCCCATTCCATCCCTTTACATTCCATTCCATTCCACCCCACACGCCTCCACTACGCTCCACTGAATTCCATTCCTTTCCATCCCATTCCATTCCACTCCATTCCACTCCACTCCACTCCCCTCCATTCCATTCCATTCCCTTCCATCCCATCCTATTCATCTCTACTCCACTCCACTGCACTCCACTCCACTCCATTGTATTCCATTCCACTCCACTCCACTCTACTCCACTCCATTCAACTCCATTCAATCCCACTGCATTCCACTCTACTCCACTCCACTCCAATCCACTCCTTTCCATCCCATTCTATTCCACTACATTCCCCTCACATTTCATTTCACCATTCTATTCCATTCCACTCCATTCCATGCCACTCTACACGTCTCCAGTCCACTACACTCCACTCCACTCCACTTCTTTCCACTACACTGCACTCCACTCCATTCCATTCCATCCCTTTCCATTCCTCTCCATTCCTCTCCACCACACTGCACTCGACTCCACTGCACTGCACTCGAAACCATTCCATTCCATTCCGTTCCATTCCATCCCATTCCATTCCATCCTACTCCATTCCATTCTATTCCTTTGTTTCGACAGGATCTCACTCTGTCACCCAGGCTGCGTTGCAGTGGCACAGTCTCAGCTCACATTTCATTTCACCGTTCCATTCCATTCCATTCCATTCCACTGCACTCCACTCTACTAGACTCCATTCCATTCCACTCCATTCCACCCCACTCCACCCCATTCCATTCCATCCCATTCCATTCCATTCCATCCCACTCCACCCCATTCCATTCCATCCCATTCCATTCCATTCCATTCCATCCCACTTCACTCCACTGCACTCCATTCCATTCTATTACATTCCTTTCTTTTGACAAGATCTCACTCTGTCACCCAGGCTGGAGTGCAGTGGCAGAATCTCAGCTCCCAGTTTATTTCACCATTCCTTTCTATTCCACTCTACTCCCCTCCATTCCATGCCATTCCATTCCATTCCACTCCATTCCATTCCATTCATTTCTTTCAACAGGATCTGATTCTCACCAAGGCTGGATTGCATTGGCAGAATCTGACCTCACATTTCATTTAACCATGCCATTCCAGTACATTCCATTACATTCCATTCCCTTCCTTTCCATTCTACTCCATTCCATTCCATTCATTTCTTTTGACAGGATCTGACTCTCACCAAGGCTGGATTGCATTGGCAGAATCTGACCTCATATTTCATTTAACCATGCCATTCCAATGCATTCCATTACATTCCATTCCCTTCCTTTCCATTCTACTCCATTCCATTCCATTCATTTCTTTTGACAGGATCTGACTCTCACCAAGGCTGGATTGCATTGGCAGAATCTGACCTCATATTTCATTTAACCATGCCATTCCAGTGCATTCCATTACATTCCATTCCCTTCCTTTCCATTCTATTCCATTCCACGCCACTCCAGTCCACTCCTTTCCAATACACTCCCATTCCATTCCATTCCATTCCATTCCATTCCATTCCGCTCCACTCCACTCTACTCCACTCCACTCCATTCCGTTCCATCCCATTCATTTACTCTCTTTTCCACTCCTCTCCACTCCTCCCCACTCCAATGCACATTACATTTCACCATTCCATTCTATATTCCA
Organism: Nomascus leucogenys; assembly: GCF_006542625.1. Taxonomy (NCBI): domain Eukaryota; kingdom Metazoa; phylum Chordata; class Mammalia; order Primates; family Hylobatidae; genus Nomascus; species Nomascus leucogenys. The sequence goes on from NW_022096905.1 coordinate 87,484, forward strand.
TTGCATTCCATTGCATTCCATTCCATTCCACTCCTCTCCACTCCATTCCTCTCCATTCCACTCCACCCCACTCCACTCCATTCCACTACACTCTATTCCGTTCCATTCCATTCCATTCCATTCCATTCCACCCCATTCGACTCCATTCGTTTCTTTAGACAGCATCTCACTCTGTCACCCTGGCTAGAATATAGTGGCACATTCTCAGCTGACATTTCTTGTCACCTTTCTATTTCATTGCATTCTGTTCTATTCCATTCCATTGCATTCCACTGCATTCCATTCCCTTCCATTCAATTCCATTCCATTCCACTCCACCCACTCCACTCCACCCAACCTCATTCCATTCCATTCCATTCCACCCTTCTCCACTGAACTCCTCTACACTCCATTCCATTCCGTCCCATCCCACTCCACTCCACCCCATTCCATTGCATTCCATTGCATTCCTTTCCCTTCCATTCCATTCCATTCCACTCCACTCCACTCCATTCCATTCCACTCCACTCCACTCCATTCCATTCCAATCCATTCCATTCCACTCCACTCTATGCCACTCCACTCCACTCCACTAAACTCCATTGCATTCCATTGCATTCCTTTCCCATCCATTCCATTCCATTCCATTCCATTCCACTCCATTCCATTCCATTCCATTCCATTCCACTCCATTCCATTCCATTCCTTTCTTTCGACAGGATCTCACTCTGTCACCCAGACTGTAGTGCACTGGCAGAACCTCAGCTCTCTGTTCATTTCACAATTCCTTTCCCTTCCATTTCATTCCACTCCACTCCACTCCACTACTCTCCTCTCTACTGCGCTCCACTCCTCTCCATTCTATTCCATTCCAATCAATTCCACTCCATTACACTCCACTCCACTCTGCTTCTCTCCAGTCCACTCCATTACATTCCATTTGAATCCATTCTACTCGTTTTCTCTCCAATGCACTCCACTCAACTTCACTCCACTGTACTCCACTCCACGATATTCCATTGCCATCCATTCCAGTCCATTCCATTCCATCCTTTCTTTTGACACTATCTCACTCGGTCACCCAGGGTGGAATGAAGTGGCACAATCTCAGGTAATATTTTATTTCACGATTCCATTCAATTCCATTTCATTTCATTCCATTCCATTCCATTTCATTCATTCCATTTCATTCCAGTCTACTCGTCTCCACTCCACTCCATTCCATTCCATCCCATTCCATTCCACTCCCTTCCACTCCACTCCACTCCATTAAATTCCATTTCATTCCATTACTCTCCATTCCACTCCACTCAACTACACTCCACTCACTCCACACCTCTCCACTCCACTCCAATCCATTCACCAAATTCCATTTCACTCCATTCCATTCCATTCCTTCCTTTCAACAGGATCTCACTCTGTCATCAATGCTATAGTGTTTTGGCAGAATCTCAGCTCATATTTCATTTCACCAATCCATTCCGTTCCATTCCATTCCAATCCATTCCACCTCTCTCCACTACACTCCATTCCACTTCACTCCACTCCAGTCCACTAAACTCCTCTCCACTCCATTCCATTCCACCCCATTCCATTCCATTCCATTCCATTCCTTTCTTTTGACATGATCTCACTCTGTCACCCAGGCTTGAGGGCAGTGGCACAATCTCAGCTCAATTTTCATTTCACCATTCCATTCTATTCCATTATAATCCATTCCATTCCATTTCATTGCACTCCACTCCACTCCACTCTACTCCATTCCATTCCATTGTCTTCCACCCCAATCCACTTCACTTCGCTCCACTTCACTCTGCTTCTCTCCACTCCACACAAATCCACTCCACTCTACTCCATTCCATTCAGGTCCACCACACTCCACTCTGCTCCACTCTACTCCACTCCGCTCCACTCCATTCCATTCGATAACATTTCATTTCATTCCACTCCACTCCACCCCACTCCATTGAATTCCATTCCACTCCATTCCACTCCAGTCCACTCCACTCCACTGCATTCCATTCCATTCTTCTCCATTCTATTCCATTCCTTTCTGTCGATATGATCTCACTCTGTCACCCAGGTTGGAGTGCAGTGGCACAATCTCAGCTCACATTTTATTTCACCATTCCATTCTATTCCAATCCATTACATCCCACTCCACTCGACTCCACTCCACTCCACTACACTACACTTCACTGCACTCCAATCCTCTCCACGCTACTCCTTTCCATTCCATTCCACTCCATTCCTTTCCATTCCTTTCTTTCGACATGATCTCACTCTTTCACCCAGGCTGTAGGGCTGTGGCAGAATCTCAGCTCACACTTCATTTCACCATTTGATTCCATTCAATTCCACTCCACTCCACTCCATTCAATTCCACACCATTACACTCCACGTCACTCCATCCACTCCACTCCACTCCATTACATTGCATTACATTACATTACATTACATTACACTACACTACACTACACTACAGTACAGTACAGTACATTACATTACATTACATTACATTACATTACATTCCTTTCTTTTGACATGATCTCACTCTGTCACCCAGGTTGGAGTGCAGTGGCACAATCTCAGCTCACATTTTATTTCACCATTCCATTCTATTCCAATCCATTACATCCCACTCCACTCGACTCCACTCCACTCCACTACACTACACTTCACTGCACTCCAATCCTCTCCACGCTACTCCTTTCCATTCCATTCCACTCCATTCCTTTCCATTCCTTTCTTTCGACATGATCTCACTCTTTCACCCAGGCTGTAGGGCTGTGGCAGAATCTCAGCTCACACTTCATTTCACCATTTGATTCCATTCAATTCCACTCCACTCCACTCCATTCAATTCCACACCATTACACTCCACGTCACTCCAATCCACTCCACTCCACTCCATTACATTGCATTACATTACATTACATTACATTACACTACACTACACTACACTACAGTACAGTACAGTACATTACATTACATTACATTACATTACATTCCTTTCTTTTGACATGATCTCACTCTGTCACCCAGGCTGGATTGCAGTGGCACAATCTCAGCTCAGATTTCACCATTCCATTCCATTCTATTGCATTCTATTCCATTTCACTCCACTGTACTCCACTCCCCTCCACTCCATTCCATTCCCATCCATTCCACTCCACACCACTTCACCTCAATCCTCTGCACTGCATTCCCTTCCATCCCATTACACTACATTCCATTCCACTCCACTCCACTCCACTACACTCCACAGCACTCCTTTCCACTCCTTTCCATTCCATTCCTTCCCATTCCATTCCACTCCATTCCACTCCAATCCATTCCACTCCACCCCATTCCATTCCATTCCTTTCCAATCCTTTCCATTCCATTCCTTTCTTTCAACAGGAACTCACTCTGCCACCCAGTCTGGAATGCAGTGGCCGAATCTCAGCTCACATTTCATTTCAACATTCCATTTAATTCCATCCCCCTCCACTCCACTCCAGTCCACTCCATTCCATTCCATTCCAATCCACTCCATTTCAGTCCATTGCTCTCCACTCCACTCCATTCCACTCCACTCCACTCCATTCTATTCCATCCCATGCCATTCCAATCCATTCCACTCCATTCCATTCCACCCAATTACACTCCACTCCACTCCATTCCAATCCATTCAATTCCATTCCACTCCCTTCCGTTTCCTTTCCTTTATTTCGATGGGATCTCACTCAGTAAGCAAGGCTGGAGTGCGGTGGCACGATGTCAGCTCTCATTACATTTCACCATTCCATTCCATTCCATACCATTCGATTGCATTCCTCTCCACTCCACTCTTCCCCACTCCATTCCATTCCATTCCATTCCATTCCATTCCACTCCGTTCCGTTCCGTTCCGTTCTGTTCCGTTCCGTTCCATTCCATTCCATTCCATTCCAGCACACACCCTCCATTCCACTTCACTCCACTCTATTCCTTTCCATCAAAATCTATTCCACTCCACTCCACTCCATTCCACTTCGTTCCACTCCACTCCATTCCATTCCATCCCATTCCATTCCACCCCATTGCACTCCACTCTTCTCCACTCCCTTCCATTCCATTCCATTCCATTCCATCCCATTCCATTCCATTCCATCCCATTCCATTCAACTCCCTTCCACTCCATTCCACTCCTCTCCACTCCACTCCATTCAATTCCATGCAATTGAATTTCTGTCCTTTTCACTCCACTCTGGTACGCTCAACTCACCCTGCCACTCTCCACTCCACTCTACTCCTTTCCATTCACCAAATTCCATTCCACTTCATTCCACTCCTCTCCATTCCACTCCACTCCACTCCACTCAACTCACTCCACAACTCTCCAGTCCACTCCACTCCTTTCCATTCAACAAATTCCATTCCACTTCATTCCATTCCATTCCTTCCTTTGAACAGGACCTCACTCTCTTGCCCAGGCTACAGTGTTGTGGCAGAATCTCAGCTCACGTTTCATTTCACCATTCTTTTCCATTCCATTCCATTCCATTCCAATCCACTCCACTTCTCTCCACTCCACTGCATTCCACTACACTCCACTCCAGTCCACTACACTTCTCTCCACTCCCCTCTACTCCACTCCACTCCATTCCATTCGACTCCTTTCCGTTCCATTCCTTTCTTTTGACATGATCTCAATCTGTCACCCAGGCTGGAGTGCAGTGGCACGATATCAGCCCACATGTCATTTCACCATTCCATTCCAGTCCATTATAATTCATTCCATTCCATTTCATTGCACTCCCCTCCACTCCATTCCACTCCATTCCATTCCAATGAATTCCAGCCCACTCCACTTCACTTCCCTCCAGTGAACTCCTGTCCACTCCACACCACTCAACTCCACTCTACTCCATTCCTTTCCAGTCCACTCCACTCCACTCTGCTCTAGTCCACTCCACTCCATTCCATCATATTTCATACCACTCCACTCCACTCCATCCCATTCCATTCAACTTCATTGCACTCTGTTCCACTCCACTACACTCCATTCCATTCCATTCCATTCCATGCCATTCCACTCCATTCTATTCCATTCTTTTCTTTTGGCAAGATATCACTCTGTCACGCAGGCTGCAGTGCAGTGGCACAATCTCAGCTCACATTTTATTTCACCATTCAATTCTATTCCACTCCATTACATCCCACTCCACTGGACACCACTCCACTCAATTGCACTCCACTCCGTTCCATTCCATTCCATCTCATTCCATTCCTCTCCACTTCACTCCACTCCACACCACTGCACTCCACTCCTCTCCACTCTACCCCACTCCATTCCTTTCCATTCCATTCCATTCCGTCCTTTCTGTTGACAGGATCTCTCTCTGTCACCCAAGCTGGAGTGCTCTGGCACAATCTCAGCTCACATTCTATTTCACCATTCCATTCCATTCCAATCTGTTCCATTCCATTCCATTCCAGTCCACTGCACTCCACTCCATTCCATCCCATTCCATTCCACTCCCTTCCACTCCACTACACTCCGTTCAATTCTATCCCATTGCATTCCTCTCCATTCCACTCCACTCAACTATACTCCACTCACTCCACAACTCTCCACTCCACTCCTTTCCATTCACCAAATTCCATTGCACTTCATTCCATTCCATTCTTTCCTTTGAACAGGATCTCACTCTGTCATCCAGGGTATAGTGTTGTGGCAGAATCTCAGCTCACATTTCATTTCACGAATCTATTCCATTGTGTTCCATTCCAATCCACTTCACTTCTCTCCACTCCACTCCATTCCACTACACTCCACTGCAGTCCACTACACCTCTCTCCACTCCCCTCCACTCCCCTCCACTCCATTCCATTGCACTCCTTTCCATTTGATTCCTTTCTTTCGATATTTTCTCACTCTGTCACCCAGGCAGGAGTGTAGTGGCACAATCTCAGCTCACATTTCACTTCACCATTCCTTTTCCAGTCTATTATAATCCATTCCATTCTATTTCATTGCACTCCTCTCCACTCCATTCCACTCCACGCCTTTCCATTCCGCGGAATTCCAGCCCATTCCACTGCACTTCCCTCCAGTGCACTACTTTCCACTCCACACCACTCCACTCTGCTCTACTCCATTCCTTTCCAGTCCACTCCACTCCACTCTACTCCACTCCACTCCACTCCATTCCATCACATTTTATACCACTCCACTCCACTCCATCCCATTCCATTCCACTCCATTCCACTCCACTATACTCCACTCCATTCTAATCCATTCCATTTCGTTCCATTCCATTCCACTCCATTCTATTTCATTCCTTTCTTTTGACAAGATCTCACTATGTCACCCAGGCTGGAGTGCAGTGGCACAATCTCAGCTCACATTTTATTTCACCATTCCATTCTATTCCACTCCATTCCATCCCACTCCACTTGACTACACTACACTCCATTGCACTCCACTCAATTCCATCCCCTTCCATCCCATTCCATTCCTCTCCACTCCACTCCACTCCACACCACTACACTCCACTTATCTCCACTCTACCCTACTCCATTCCATCCTATCCATTTCTTTTGGGAGAATCTGACTCTCACCGAGGCTAGAGTACACTAGCAGAATCTGGGCTCACATTTCATTTCACCATTTCATTCTGTTGCATTCCACTACATTTCATTTCACCATTTCATTCCGTTGCATTGCACTACATTTCATTTCACCATCTCATTCCGTTGCATTCCACTACATTTCATTTCACCATTCCATTCCTTTGCATTCCATTCCATTCCATTCCATTCCACACCACTCCACTCCACCTCACTCCATTCCATTCCATTTCACTCCACTACAGTCCTCTCCAATCCAATACACTCCATCCCATTCCATTCCATTCCATTCTATTCCACTCCACTCCGCTCCACTCTACTTCATTCCATTCCATCCCATTCATTAACTCTCCATTCCACTCCACTCCACTTCTTTCCACTACAGTCAACTCCACTCCTCTCCACTCCACTCCTTTCTAGTCCATTCCATTCCATTGCACTCCATTCCATTCCTTTATTTCCACAGGATCTCACTCTGTCACCCAGGCTATAGTGCAGTGGCAGAATCTCAGCTCACATTACATTTCACAATTCCATTCTATTCCATTCCATTCCATTCCATTCCACTCCACTCCTCTCAACTCCATTCCACTCCACTCCACTCCATTAAACTACGCTCTATTCCACTCCATTCCATTCCACTCCATTCACTTATTTCGACAGCATCTCACTCTTTCACAAAGGCTGGACTGCAATGGCACAATCTCAGCTGACATTTCTTGTCAGCATTCCATTTCATTGCATTCAATTCCATTGCATTCCATTCCGTTCCATTCCCTTCCATTCCATTCCGTTCCATTCCCTTCCATTCCATTCCATTGTCTTCCTATCCATTCCATTCCATTACGTTCAATTGCCTTCCTGTCTATTTCATTCCATTCCATTTCATTCCATTCCACTCCACTCCATTCCATTCCACTCCATTCTATTCCATTCCACTCCACTCCACTGCACTCCGCCTCACTCCATTCCATTCCATTCCATTCAATTCCACTCCACCCTACTCCACCCTAGTCCACTCCACTCCACTACACTCCATTCCATTTCATCCCATTCCACTCCATTCCAATCCATTCCATTCCATTCCATTCCACTCCACGCCACTCCACTCCACTCCACTGCATTCCATTGCATTGCTTTTCCATCCATTCCACTCCACTTCAATCCAATCTACGCAACTCCATTCCATCCCATTCCACTGCATTGCATTCCACTCCACTCTACTCCACTCCACTCCACTCAATTCCATTCCATTCTATTCCACTCCCATCTATTCCATTCTTTTCTTTTGACAGGATCTCTCACTATCACCCAGGATGGAGTGCAGTGGCACAATCTCAGCTCACATTTCATTTCACAATTCCATTCCATTCCATTCCATTCCACTCCACTTCACTCCAGTCCACTCCACTCCAGTCCACTTCACTCCATACCATCCCATTCTATTCCACTGCACTCCAGTCCAGTACATTCCATTCCATCCCATTCTATTCCACTCCATGCCACTCCACCCCACTCAACTCCACTCCACTCCATTCCATACCATCCCATTCCACTCCATTCCACTCGACTTCACTGTGTTCCATTCCATTTCCTTCCATCCGACTCCATTCCACTCCACTCCACTCAACTCCACTCCACTCCATTCCAATCCATTCCATTTCATTCCACTCCTTTCCAACCCACTCCTCTTCACTCCACTCCACTCCAGCCTATTCTGTCCCATTAAATTCCACTCCATTCCACTCCACTCCAATCCACTCCCCTCCATTCCATTCCCTTCCATCCCTTTCCATTCCATGACATTCCTTTCCATTCCACTCCACTCCACTGCACTCCTCTCCGCTCCATTCCATTCCTACCCATCCCATTCCACTCCATTTCACTCCACTCCACTGCACTCCATTCCACTCCATTCCATTCAATTACATACCAGTCCACTCTACTCCACTCCTCTTCACTCCATTCCACTCCATTCCATTCCACTCCTCTCCACTGCACTCCAATGCACCCCATTCCGTCCCATTCCATTCCACTTCTGTCCACTCCACTACACTGTACTGCCCTGCATTCCATTACCTCCTATTGTATTCCACTCCATTCCACTCCACTCCACTCCAATCCACTCCACTCCGTTGCATTCCATTCTATTCTACTCCATTCCATTCCATTCCTTTCTTTTGACAGGATCTCACTCTGTCACCCAGACTGTAGTTCACTGGCACAACCTCAGCTCACAATTCATTTCACAATTCCATACCCTTCCATTTCATTCCTTTCCACTCCAATCCACTCCACTACTCTCCACTCGACTTCACTCCACTCCATTCTACTCCATACCTATCTATTCCACTCCATTTCACTCCACTCCACTTCTCTCCAGTTCACTCCTTTTCATTCCATCCCAACCCATTCTACTCCATTCCACTCCAATGCACTCCACTACACTCCACTCCATGTTATTCCATTCCATTCCATTCCATTATATTCCATCCTTTCTTTTGACAGGATCTCACTCTGTCACCCAGGGTGGAATGCAGTGGCACAGTCTCAGGTAATATTTCATTTCACCATTCCATTCCATTCCAATCCACTCCACCTCTTTCCACTATACTCCATTCCACTCCACTCCACTACAGTCCACTACAGTCTTCTCCACTCCACTTCACTCCATTCCATTCCACTCCACTCCATTCTGTTCCACTCCACTACATTCCACTCCATTCCAATCCATTCCTTTCCAATCCCTTCCATTCCATTCCATTCTTTCAACAGGAATGCACTCTGTCACAGAGGCTGGAATGCAGTGGCTGAATCTCAGCTCACATTTCATTTCAACATTCCATTCCATTCCATTCCATTCCATTACACTCCATTTCACTCCATTCCACTCCACTCCACTCCATTCCATTACATCCCATTACATTCCACTATCTTCCATTGCACTCCATTCCATTCCATTCCACTCCACTCACCTCCCTTCCATTCCATTGCTTTCCATTCCACACTATTCCATTCCATTCCTTTCTTTTGAAAGGATCTCACTCTGTCACCCAGGCTGTAGTACAGTGGCAGAATATCTGCTCATATTTATGTCACCATTCCATTCCACTCCAGTCCACTCCACTCCACTCCACTGCACTCCACTCCACTCCATTGCATTCAATTCCATACAAATCCACTCCACTCCACTCCACTTCTCTCCATTCCATTGCATTCCATTGCAGTCTTCTCCACTGCACTCCACTCCACTGCACTCCCTTGAATCCCATTGCATTCCACTGCATTCCACTCTACTCCACTCCAATCCACTCCACTCCACTCCAATCCACTCCACTCCACTCCATTCCATTATATCCCATTACATTCCACTATCTTCCATTGCACTCCTCTCCATTCCACTCCACTCCACTCACCTCCCTTCCATTCCATTGCTTTCCATTCCACACTATTCCATTCAATTCCTTTCTTTTGACAGGATCTCACTCTGTCATCCAGGCTGTAATACAGTGGCAGAATATCTGCTCATATTTACTGTCACCATTCCATTCCACTCCAGTCCACTCCACTACACTCCACTGCACTCCACTCCACTCCATTCCATTCAATTCCATACAAATCCACTCCACTCCACTCCACTCCACTTCTCTCCATTGCATTGCATTCCATTGCAGTCCTCTCCACTGCACTCCACTCCACTGCACTCCCTTGAATCCCATTGCATTCCACTGCATTCCATTCTACTCCACTCCAATCCACTCCACTCCACTCCATTCCACTCCATTCCATTCCATTCCTTTCTTTCTACAGGGTCTGACTCTGTCACCCACACCATAGTGCAGTTTCACAATCTCAGCTCACAATTCATTTCACAATTCCAGTCCCTTCCATTTCATTCCATTCCACTCCACTCCTCTCCACTACTCTCCACTGGACTGCAGTCCACTCCACTCCATTCTGTTCCATTCCAATCAATTCCACTCCATTCCAGTCCATTCCACTCCACTCCTCTCCAGTCCATTCTATTACATTCCATTCCAATCCATTCTACTCCGTTTCACTCCAATGCACTCCACTCAACTGCACTCCACTCCACTCCAGGTTATTCCATTGCCTTCCATTCCATTGCAATCCCATCCATCCTTTCTTTTGACAGCATCTCACTCTGTCACCCAGGGTGGAATGCAGTGGCACTATCTCAGGTAACATTTCATTTCACCATTCCATTCAATTCCATTTCATTCCATTCCTTTCCATTCCGTTTCATTCCATTCCATTTCATTCCAATATACTCCACTCCACTCCATTCAAATACACTCCACTCCATTCAAATACACTCCACTCCACTCCATTCCATTCCATCCCATTCCATTCCACTCCCTTCCACTCCACTCCACCCCACTCCATTCAATTTAATTCCATTCCATTCCTCTCCTTTCCACTCCACTCAACTACAATCGACTCACTCAACACCTCTGCACTCCACTCCACTCCAATCCATTCACCAATTTCCATTCCATTCCATTCTGCTCCATTCCATTCCATTCCATTCCATTCCATTCCATTCCATTCCTTCCTTTCAACAGGATCTCTCTGTCACCCAGGCTATAGTGTTTTAGCAGAATCTCTGCTCACGTTTCATTTCACGATTCCATTCCATTCCAATCCACTCCACTTCTCTCCACTACACTTCATTCCACTCCACTACACTCCTCTCCACTCCATTCCACTCCATTCTGCTCCATTCCATTTCACTCCTTTCTTTCAAAATTATCTCACTCTGTCACCCAGGCTATAGTGTTTTAGCAGAATCTCAGCTCACATTTCATTTCACGATTCCATTCCATTCCAATCCACTCCACTTCTCTCCACTACACTTCATTCCACTCCACTACACTCCTCTCCACTCCATTCCACTCCATTCTGCTCCATTCCATTTCACTCCTTTCTTTCAAAATTATCTCACTCTGTCACCCAGGCTGGAGTGCAGTGACACAATCTCACCTCAGATTTCATTTCATTATTCCATTCTATTCTATTCCATTACATTCCACTGTACTTCACTCCACTCCTTTCTATTCTCATCCATGCCACTCCACACCACTCCACCTCAATCCTCTCCACTGCATTCCATTACATCTCATTCCATTCCATTCCATTCCACTCCACTCCACTCCAATCCACTCCACACCACTCCACTCCACTCCAATCCACTCCACACCACTCCACTCCTTTCCATTCCATTCCTTCCCATTCCATTCCACTCCATTCCACTCCACTCCATTCCACTCCACTCTACTCCATTCCATTCCATTCCTTTCCAATCCATTCCATTCCTTTTTCTCAATAGGAACTCACTCTGTCACCCAGGATCGAATGCAGTGGCCGAATCTCAGCTCACCTTTCATTTCAACATTTGATTTCATTCCATCCCATTCCATTACACTCCATTCCACTTCAGTCCACTGCACTCCACTCCACGCCATTCCGTTCCATCCCATTCCATTCCACTACCCTCCTTTGTACTCCACTCCATTCCACTCCACTCCACTCTACTGCATTCCATTCCATTGCATTCCATTCCACTGCATTCCATTCCACTGCATTCCATTCCACACCATTCCATTCCATTCCTTTCTTTCGACATGATCTCACTCTGTCACCCAGGCTGGAGTGCAGTGCCACAATCTCAGCTCACATTTCATTTCACCATTCCATTCCATCCCATTATAATCCATTCCATTCCATTCCATTGCACTCCACTCCACTCCATTCCATTCCACTGTATTTCACCCCATTCCACTTGACTTCCGTCCATTGCACTCTGCTCCTCTCCACTCCACACAACTCCACTCCACTCTACTCCATTCCATTTTAGTCCAGTCCACTCCATTCTGCTCCACTCCATTCCATTCCACTGTATTTCACCCCATTCCACTTGACTTCCGTCCATTGCACTCTGCTCCTCTCCACTCCACACAACTCCACTCCACTCTACTCCATTCCATTTTAGTCCAGTCCACTCCACTCTGCTCCACTCCACTCCATTCCATAACATTTCATACCCCTCCACTCCACTCCACTCGATTCCATTCCAATCCATTCCATTCCACTCCACTCCACTCCATTGCATTCCATTCTATTCAATTTTATTCCATTCCTTTCTTTCAACAAGATATTCTGTCACCCAGGTTGGAGCACAGTGGCACAATCCCAGCTCACATTTTATTTCACCATTCCATTCTATTCCACTCCATTCCATCCGACTCCACTCGACTCCACTCCACTCCACTCCATACCTCTGCACTCCACTCCTCTCCACGCTACTCCATTCCATTCCATTCCTTTCTTTCCACAGGATCTCACTCTGTTACCCAGGCAGTAGGGCTGTGGCAGAATCTCACCTCACACTTCATTTCACCATTCCATTCCATTCCATTCCACTCCAATCCACTCCACTCCACTCCACACCATTCCATTATACACAGTTCCACTCCACTCCAATCCACTCCACTCTACTCCACTCCATTCCATTACATTACATTCCACTCCATTCCATTCCATTCCTTTCTTTTGACAGGATCTCACTCTGTCACCCAGGCTGGAGTGCAGTGGCACAATCTCAGCCCAGATTTCATTTCATCATTCCATTCCATTCCATTCTATTCCATTACACTCCACTGTACTCCACTCCACTCCACTCCATTCCATGCCAATCCATTCCACTCCACATCACTCCACTCCAATCCTCTCCACTGCATTCCATTGCATCCCATTGCATTCCACTCCATTTCACTCCCATCCACTCCACACCACTCCACTCCATTTCACTTCCCTCCACTCCACACCACTCCACTCCACTCCTTTCCATTACATTCTTTCCCATTCCAATCCACTCCACTGCATTCCACTCCACTCCACTCCTTTCCCTTGCATTCTTTCCCATTCCAATCCACTCCATTCCACTCCACTCCACTCCACTCCTCCCTCCTCCCTCTCCACTCCACTCCTCCCTCTCCACTCCACTCCTCCCTCTCCACTCTCCACTCCACTCCACTCCATTCCAATCCATTCCTTTCCAATCCATTCCATTCCATTCCTTTCTTTCAACAGGAACTCACTCTGTCACCCAGGCTGGAATGCAGTAGCAGAATCTCAGCTCACATTTCGTTTCAACATTCCATTTCATTCAATCCCATTCCATTACAGTCCATTCCTCTCCAGTCCACTCCACTCCACTCCACTCCAATCCACTCCATTTCATTACATCCCATTCGATTCCATACCACCCATTCCACTCCATTCTTCTCCAGTCCAGCCCACTGCACTGTACTCCATACACTCCACTCAATTCCTTTCCATCCCATTCCATTCAACTCCATTCCACTACACTACCCACCACTCCATTCCACTGCATTCCATTCTATTCCATTCCCGTGCAGTCCACACCACTCCACTCCTCAAAACTTCCACACCCCTCCATTTCATCCCTTTCCATTCCACTCCATTCCACTACACTACATTCTGCTCCACTTCTTTCCACTCCACTCCTCTCCACTCTACTCTACTCCACTGCACTCCACCCCACTCCCTCCATTGCATTGCACTCCATTCCACTACACTCCTCTCCACTCCAATCCACCCAACTAAATTCCACTCCACTCCATTCCATTACATTCCATTCCTCTCCATTCCATTCCTTCTTTCGACAGTATCTCACTCTGTGTCCCAAACTGGAATACATTGGCACAATCTCAGCTCACACTTCATTTCCCCATTCCATTCCATCCCATTCCATTCCATTCCATCCCATCCATTCCATTCCATCTCATTCCATTCCATTCCATCCCATTCTATTCTATTCCATCCCATTCCATTCCATTCCATTCCATCTCATTCCATTCCATTCCATCCCATTCTATTCTATTCCATCCCATTCCATTCCATTCCATCCATTCCATTCCATTCCATTCCATTCCTTCCTTCCTTTCCTTTCCACTCCATTCCAGTCCACTCCATTCCATTCCATCCCATTCCACTCGCTTCCACTCCACTCCACTCTGCTCCAGTCCACTCCACTCCACTCCAATCCACCCCACTCCATTCCATTCCTTTCCATTCCACTCCATTCCCTTCCATTCTTTTCTTTTGACATTATCTCACTCTGTTACCCAGGCTGGAGTGAAGTGGCACAATCTCAGATCACATTTCATTTCACGATTCAATTCCATTACATTCCATTACATTCCATTTCAATGTCCCCCACTCCACTCCACTCCACTCTACACCACTCCATTTAATTCCACTAGTTGGCACTCCACTATACCCCAATCCACTACATTCCATCCCATACCATTCCATTCCACTCCATTACACTCCACTCCACTCCAATCCTCTCCACTCCATTCCATTCCACTCCACTCCACTCCATTCCATTCCACCCCACTCCATTCCATTCCACTCCACTCCACTCGACCCCACTCCATTCAACACCATTCCATTCCATTCCATTCCATTCCGTTCCACTCCACTCCACCCCATTCCACTCCACTAACCACTCCACTCCATTCCATTCCACTCCATTCCACTCCAATGTACTCCACTCCACTTCACTCCATTGCATTCCAGTCAATCTCATCCCATTCAAATCCATTCCACTCCACTCAGCTCCACTCCACACCATTCCATTCCATTCCAGTCCAGTCTACTCCACTTGACTCCACTCCACCCAACTGCACTCCAATACACTCATTTCCATTCCACACCATTCCATTCCATTCCAGTCCAGTCCACTCCGCTCAACTCCACTCCACCCAACTGCACTCCAGTACACTCAATTCCATCCAATTCCATTCCATGCCATTCCACGCCATTCCACTCAACTCCATTCCACTCCACTCCATCCCATTTCATTCCACTGAATTAGACAACACTCCACTCCACTCCGCTCCACTCCACTCTGCCCCACTCCATTCCATTTCATTCCTTTCTTTCGACATGATCTCACTCTGTCACCCCGGCTCGATTGCAGTTGCACAATCTCAGCTCCCATTACATTACACCATTCCATTCCATCCCGTTGTAATCCATTCCATTCCATTTCATTGCACTCTATTCCACTCCATTCCATTACACTCTATTCCACCCCACTCCACTTGACTTCCCTCCGTTGCACTCTGCTCCTCTCCACTCCACACAGCTCCACTCCACTCTACTCCATTCCATTCCAGTCCACTCCGCTCCACTCAACTCCATTCCATTCCAGCCCACTCCGCTCCACTCCGCTCCACTCCACTCCATTCCTTAACATTTCATACAAATGTACTCCACTCGCTCCCATTCCAATCCACTCCAGTCCACTCCACTCCATTCCATTCTATTCCTTGCCATTCTATTCCATTCCTCTCTTTCGACAAGATATTCTGTCACCCAGGTTGGAGCATAGTGGCACAATCTCAGCTCACATTTTATTTCACCATTCCATTCTATTGCACTCCATTCCATCCCACTCCATTCGACTCCACTCCACTCCATTCCTCTGCACTCCCCTCTTCTCCATGCTACTCCATTCAATTCCATTCCACTCCATTCCGTTCCATTCTGTTCCATTCCACTCCATTCCATTCCTTTCTTTTGACGGTATCTCACTCTGTTACCCAGGCTATAGGGCTGTGGCAGAATCTCAGCTCACATTTCATTTCACCATTCCTTTGCATTCCACTACAATCCACTCCACTCTACACCATTCCATTACACACCATTCCACTCCACTCCACTCCTATCCACTCCACTCCACTCCATTCCATTCCGTTCCATTCCATTCCATTCTATTCCATTCCATTTCTTTCCATTCAATTCCATTCCTTTCTTTTGACGGGATCTCACTCTGCCACCCAGGCTGCAGCTTAGTGGCACAACCTCAGCTCAGATTTCATTTCACCATTCCATTTCACTCCACTCAATTGCATTCCATTCCATTCCATTATATTCCATTCCATTCCATTCCTTTCTTTTGACAGAATCTCACTCTGCCACCCAGGCTGCAGTGTAGTGGCACAATCTCAGCTCAGATTTCATTTCACCATTCCATTCCATTCCATTCCATTCCATTCCACTCCACTGTACTCCACTCCACTCCACTACATTCCATTCCAATCCATTCCACTCTATGCCACTACACTCCAATCCTCTCCACTGCATTCCATTCCATCCCATTACATTCCACTCCATTCCATCCACACCACTCCACTCCACTCCACTCCTTTCCATTCCATTCTTTCTCATTCCACTCCACTCCATTCCACTCCACTTCACTCCACTCCACTCCTCTCCACTCCAATCCATTCCTTTCCAATCCATTCCATTCCTTTCCTTTCTTTCAACAGGAACTTACTCTATCACCCAGGATGGAATGCAATGGCAGAATCTCAGCTAACATTTCGTTTCAACATTCCATTTCATTCCATCCCATTCCATTACAGTCCATTCCACTGCAGTCCACTCCTGTCCACTCCACTCCACTCCATTCCATTCCATACCATTCCATTCCACTACTTTCCATTGACCTCCCCTCCACTCCACTCCATTCCATTCCATTCCATCCCATTCCATTCCACTACCTTCCATTGACCTCCCCTCCATTACACTTCACTCCACTCAACTCCATTCTATTCCATTGCATTCCATTCCACACCATTCCATTCCATTGCTTTCTTTCAACAGAATGTCACTCTGTCACCCAGGCTATAGTACGGTGGCAGAGTATCAGCTCACATTTCCTTTCACCATTCCATTCCACTCCAGCCCACTCCACACCACTCCACTGCACTCCATTCCATTCCACTCCATTCCACTGCACTCCACTCTACTCCACTCCCCTCCACTCCTTTGCATCACGTTCCATTGCACTCCATTCAACTCCACTGCACTCCACTCCACTCAACTCCAATCCATTACATTCTATTCCATTCCATTCTATTCCATTCCATTCCATTCTATTCCATTCCATTCCTTTCTTTTGACAGGATCTCACTCTATCACCCAGCCTGGAGTGCAGTGCGACCATCTCAGCTCACACTTCATTTCACCATTCCATTCCATTCCCTTCCATTCCATTCCATTCCATTCCCTTCCATTCCATTCCGTTCCGTTCCATTCCATTCCATTCCATTCATTTCATTGCATTCCATTCCATTCCCTTTTTTCTTTCCATAGGATCTCACTCTGTCTCCCTGGCTGGACAGCACTGGCACAATCTTAGCTCACGTTTAATTTAACCATTCTATTCCATTCCATTCCTCACCGTTCCATTGCATTTCATTACATTCCCCTCCACTCCACTCCACTCCATTTCACTCCACTCCATTCCATTCCATCCAATTCCATTACACTCTGTTCCATTCCAGTCCTCTCCACTCCACTCCACTGCATTCCACTCCATTCCATTTGATTCCATTCCACTCCACCCCATTGCATTCCACCGCACTCCATTCCACTGCACTCCACTCAACTCTATTCCATTCCATTGCATTCCATTCCACACCGTTCCATTCCATTCCTTTCTTTCCACAGTATGTCACTCTGTCACCCAGGTTATATTGCAGTGGCAGAATATCAGCTCAGATTTCATTTCACCATACCATTCCACTCCACTGCATTCCAGTCCACTCCACTCTGCTCTACCCCATTCCACTCCATTCTGTCCCATTCCATTCCCCTCCATTCAACTCCGTTCCATTCCATTCCATTACATTCCATTCCCCTCCATTCTTGCCATTCCTCTCTTTCAACAGGATCTCCCTCTGTCACCCAGCCTACATTGCAGTTGCACAATCTCAGCTCACACTCCATTACACCATTCCATTTGATTCCATTCCATTACATTCCTTTATTTTGATGGGATTTCACTCTGTCACCCTAGCTGGAGTGCACTTGCACAATCTCAGCTCTTATTTCATTTCTCCATTACATTACATTCCGTTCCAATCAATTTCATTCCATTCCCCTCCACCCCACTCCACTACACTTCACTCCAGTCCCTTCCTTTCCATCCCATTCCATTCCTCTCCATTCCACTGAATTCCACACCACTCCACTCCACTCCAATCCATTCCATTAATTCCCATTCCATCCCATTCCATTCCACTCAACTTGACACCACTCCACTCCATTACAATCCATTTTATTAATTCCCATTCCATTCCTCTTCACTCCACTCCACTCCACTCAATCCATTCCATTCCACTCCATTCCATTCCGTTCCATTCCATTCCATTCCGTTCCGTTCCGTTCCATTCCATTCCATTCCATTCCATTCCATTCCATTCCACTCCATTCCATTCCATTCCTTTCTTTTGACAGGATCTCGCTTTGTCACCCTGGCTGGAGTGAAGAGATACAATCTCAACTCACATTTGATTTCTCCATTCCATTCCATATCATTCCATTCCATTCCACTCAACTACACTTCCCTCAATCCACTCCACTCCACACCATTCCATCCACCATCCCACCCCACTCCACTCCTCTCCACTTCACTCCACTCAACTCTCCATTCCACTCAACTACACTTCCCTCAATCCACTCCACTCCACACCATTCCATCACATCCCACCCATCCCACCCACTCCACTCCTCTCCACTTCACTCCACTCAACTCCATTCCATTTCATCTTATTCCATTCCATTAAATCCCACTCCACTCCACTTCACTCCATTCCATTCCATTCCATGCCATTCCATTCCACTCCACTCCACTTCTTTCAACTCCACTCCACTCCACTCCACAACACTCCATTGCACTCCACTCCACTCCATTCCATGCCATTCCTCTCCACTCCATTCCACTCCTTTCTTTTCTTTCCACAGGATCTTTCTGTGTCACCCTGGCTGGAGTGCAGTGGCACAATCTAAGCTCACATTTCATTTCACCATTCCATTCCATTCTACTCCATTCCATTCCATTCAACTCCACTCCACTCCACTCCATTAGACTCCACTGCCCTCCACTCCATCTGTTCCTTTCAATTCCATTCCATTGCATTCCACTCCATTCCACTCCACTCCTCTCCACTCCACTCCACTCCTCTCCACTCCCCTCCATTCCATTCCATCCCATTGCATTACACTCCATTCCACTCCACTCCATTCCACTCCACTCCTCTCCACTCCACTCCACTCCTCTCCACTCCCCTCCATTCCATTCCATCCCATTGCATTACACTCCATTCCACTCCACTCCATTCCACTCCACTTTACTCCACTCCAATCCATTCCACTCCCTTCCACTCCACTCCACTCCACTCCACTCTAGTCAATGCATTTCCATCCCATTCCATTGCAATCCATTCCATTCCATTCCACTCCACTCCACTCCACTCCATTCCAATCCAATCCATTGCAATCCATCCCAATCCATTCCATTCCTTCAACAGGATCTCACTCTGTCACCCTGGCCGGAGTGCAGTGACATAATCGCAGCTCACATTTCATTTCACCACTCCATTACATTCCATTCGACTCCACTCCACTCTATTCCACTCCATTCCACTCCACTCCACTCCATTCTACTCCACTCCATTCCATTCCATCCCATTACATTCCACTGCACTCCACTCCACTCCACTACCCTCCATCCACTCCATTCCATTCCGTTCCGTCGCATTCCATTCCACTCCACTCCACTCCACTTCATTCCATTCCACTCCATTCCATTCCATTCCTTTCTTTCAAGTGGATCTCTCTCTTTTACCCAGGGTGGAATGCAGTGGCACTATCTTAGCTCAGATTTCATTTCATCATTGCATTCCATAGCATTCGATTCTTTTCCATTCCATTCCATTCCTTTCCATTCCACTGAATTCCGTTCCATTCCATTCCACTCTACTCTGCTCCAGTCCACTGCACTCCACTCCATTCCATTCCATCCCTTTCCATTCCTCTCCTTTCCACTCCAATCCTCTCCACTCCACTGCACTCCACTCCACTCCTTTCTATTCCATTCCATTCCATTCCACTCCATTCCATTCCATTCCTTTCTTTTGACAGGATCTCGCTTTGTCACCCTGGCTGGAGTGAAGAGATACAATCTCAACTCACATTTGATTTCTCCATTCCATTCCATATCATTCCATTCCATTCCACTCAACTACACTCTCCTCAATCCACTCCACTCCACTCCACACCATTCCATCCCATCCCATCCCACTCCACTCCACTTCACTCCACTCAACTCCATTCCATTTCATCTTATTCCATTCCATTAAATCCCACTCCACTCCACTATACTCCATTCCATTCCATTCCATTCCATTCCATTCCAATCCACTCCACTTCTTTCAACTCCACTCCACTCCACCCCACTACACTCCATTCCACTCCACTCCACTCCATGCCATGCCATTCCTCTCCACTCCGTTTCACTCCTTTCTTTTCTTTCCACAGGATCTCTCTGTGTCACCCTGGCTGGAGTGCAGTGGCACAATCTAAGCTCACATTTCATTTCACCATTCCATTCCATTCTACTCCATTCCATTCCACTCAACTGCACTCCACTCCATTCCACTCCATTAGACTCCACTGCCCTCCACTCCACTCCACTCTGTTCCTTTCAATTCCATCCCATTGCATTCCACTCCATTCCACTCCACTCCTCTCCACTCCACTCCACTCCATTCCATTCCATCCCATTGCATTACACTCCATTCCACTCCCCTCCATTCCACTCCACTCCACTCCAATCCATTCCACTCCCTTCCACTCCACTCCACTCCACTCCAGTCCATTCAATTCCATCCCATTCCATTCCAATCCATTCCATTCCACTCCACTCCACTCTTCTCCATTCCAATCCAATCCATTCCAATCCATTCCAATCCATTCCATTCCTTCGACAGGATCTCACTCTGTCACTCTGGCTGGAGTGCAGTGACATAATCGCAGCTCACATTTCATTTCACCATTCCATTCCATTCCATTCAACTCCACTCCACTCCACTCTATTCCACTCCGTTCCACTCCACTCCACTCCATTCTACTCCACTCCATTCCATTCCATCCCATTACATTCCACTGCACTATACTCCACTGCACTCCACTCCACTCCACTACCCTCCATCCACTCCATTCCATTCCATTCTATCGCATTCCATTCCACTCCACTCCTCTCTACTCCTTTCCACCCCACTCCACTTCACTCCACTCCACCCCACACCTCTTCATTCCACTCCACTCTATTCCATTCCAGTCCATTCCATTGCACTCCATTCCATTCCCTTCGTTTCTTTTGACAGGATCTCACTGTTTTGCCCAGGCTGTAGTTCAGTGGCACAAACTCGGCTTACATTTCATTTCAACATTCCATTCCATTGCATTGCATTCCATTCCATTCCCTGCATTCCATTCCATTTCCTTACATTCCATTCCATTCCATTCCACTCCACTTCAATCCACTACACTAAACCCCATTCCATTCCATTCCATTCCATTGCATTCCATTCCACTCAACTCCATTCTACTCCACTCCACTCCATGCCATCTCATTCCACTCCACTCCACTCAACTCCATTCCATTCCATTCCATGCCATTCCACTCCATTCCTTTCCATTCCTTTCTTTCAACAGGATCTCACTCTCTCTACCTGGCTGGTGTGAAGAGACACAATCTCAGCCCACATTTCATTACTCCATTCCATTCCATTCCATTCCATTTCATTCCATTACATCACTCAACTACAATCCCCTCTGTCCACTTCCCTCCACTCCACTCCATTCCATACCATCCCATTCCACTCCACTCCTCTCCACTCCAATCCACACCAGTCCTCTCCACTCCACTCCACTCAATTCCAGTCCATTCCATTCCACTCCATTCCATTCCATTCCTGTATTTCAACAGGATCTCACTCTATCACCCAGGCTATAGTGCAGTGGCAGAATCACATCTCACATACATTTCACCATTCCATTCTATTCCATTCCATTACATTCCACTCCACTCCTCTGCACTCCATTCCACTACATTCTACTCCACCCAACTCCATTCCATTCCACTACCTTTTATTCCATTCCATTCCATTCCATTCCACTCCATTCGTTTCTTTCAACAGTATCTCACTCTGTCACCCAGGCTGGATTGCAGTGGCATAATCTCAGCGGACATTTCTTATCACCATTCCATTTCATTGCATTCAATTCCATTCCATTCCATTGCATTCCATTCCACTCCATTTCCTTCAATCCATTCATGCCTTTCCATTCCTTTCTATTTCATGCCATTCCACTCCTCTCCACTCCACTGCACTCCATTCCATTCCACTCCATTCCATTCCATTCCATTCCATTCCACTCCATTCCATTCCACTCCACTCTACTCCATCCTACTCCACTCCACTCCACTACACTCCATTACATTCCTTCCCATTCCACTCTACTCCACTCCACTCCATTGCATTCCATTTTATTCTTTTCCCATCCATTCCATTCCATTCCACTCCACTCCATTGCAATCCATTCCACTCCACTCTTCTCTACTCCACTCCACTCCGTTGCATTTCATTTCATTCCTTTCCCATCAATTCCATTCCATTCCATTCCACTCCACTCCACTCCGCTCCATTCCATTCCAATCCATTCCATTCCACTCCACTCTACTACACTCAACTCCACTCAACTCCACTCCACTCCATTCCATTCCGTTCCAATCAATTCCTTTACATGCCTTCCTTTCGACAGGATCTCACTCTGTCACCAAGGCTGGAGTGCAGTGGCAGAATCTCAGTTCACATTAAATTTCACCATTTCATTCCATCCCATTCCATTATATTCCATTCCATTCCTGTCCACTCCACTTCACTCCATTGCTTTCAATTTCACTCCATTCCACTACACTCCACTCCACTCAACTCCATTCCATTAGATCCCATTCCATTTCACTCCTCTCCATTACTCTGCAGTCCACACCATTCCATTCCATTCAACTCCACTCCATTCCATTCCATTCCACTCCACTCCACTCCATTCCATTCCATTCCATTCCATTCCACCTCACGTCATTCCACCACACTCCTCTCCACTCCAATCCAATCCATGCCACTCCATTACATCCCATTCCATTGCATTCCATTCCACTCCACTCCATTCCATTCCACTCCATTCTATTCTATTCCTTTCTTTCGACAGGATCTCTCTCTGTCACACAGGATGGAGTGCAGTGGCACAATCACAGCTCACATTTCATTTCACCATTCCATTCCGTTCCATTCCATTCTATTCCACTCCACTCCACTCCATTAGACTCCACTGCCCTCCACTTCACTCCACTCTGTTCCATTCAATTCCATCCCATTGCATTCCACTCCATTCCACTCCACTCCTCTCCACTCCACTCCTCTCCACTCCAGTCCATTCCATTCCATCCCATTGCATTACATTTCATTCCACTCCACTCCACTCTTCTCCACTCCAATCCATTCCACTCCCTTCCACTCCACTCCACTCCAGTCCATTCAATTCCATCCCATTCCATGCCAATCCATTCCACTCCACTCCACTCCATTCCATTCCAATCCTATCCATTCTAATCCATTCCATTCCTTTGACAGGATGTCACTTTATCACCCTGGCTGGAGTGCAGTGACCTATTCGTAGCTCACATTTCATTTCACCATTCCATTCCATTCGACTCCACTCTACTCCACTCCATTCGGTTCCACTCCGTTCCATTTCACTCCACTCCATTCTAGTCCACTCCGTTCCATTCCATCCCATTACATTCCACTGCACTATACTCCACTGCACTCCACTCCACTCCCCTCCATCCACTCTGTTCCATTCCATGGCATTCGATTCCACTCCATTCCACTCCACTCCACTCCACTAAACTCCACTCCACTTCGTTCCATTCCACTCCATTCCTTTCCATTCATTTCTTTCAACATGATCTCTCTCTGTTACCCAGGGTGGAGTGCAGTGGCACTATCTTAGCTCACATTTCACTTCACCGTTGCATTCCATACCATTCCATTCTATTCCATTCCATTCCATTCCTTTCTATTCCACTGCACTCCACTCCATTCCACTCCATTCCATTCCATCCTTTCCTCTCCATTCCACTCCATTCCACTCCACTGCACTCCACTCCACTCCACTTCATTCTATTCCATTCCATTCCACTCCATTCCATTCCATTCCATTCCTTTCCTTTGACAGTATCTCACCCTGTCACCTAGGCTATGGTTCAGTGACAGAATCTCAGCTCACTTTGCATTTCACCATTCCATTCCATTCCCTTCCACTCCACTCCACTCCGCTCCACCCCATTCCACCCCATTCCACTCCACTATCCTCCACTCCACTCCACACCTCTTCATTCCACTCCACTCTATTCCATTCCAGTCCATTCCATTACACTCCATTCCATTCCCTTTGTTTCTTTTGACAGGATCTCACTCTTTCCCCCAGGCTGTAGTGCAGTGGCACATACTCAGCTTGCATTTCATTTCAGCATTCCATTCCATTGCATTGCATTCCATTCCATTCCCTTCCTTTCCATTCCATTCCATTCCACTCCAATTCTATCCACTACACTACACCCCATTCCATTCCATTGCATTCCATTCCACTCAACTCCATTCTACTCCATTCCACTCCACTCCATTCCATCTCATTCCACTCCACTCCACTCAACTCCATTCCATTCCATTCCTTTCCATTCCACTCCATTCCTTTCCATTCTTTTTTTTTTAAAGTTATGCCTAAATTTAATTAGTAAAAACATCAGGAATATAAAGAACACATGAAACAATTTCAGGCTTGTACATAATAAAAATAATCAATTTTAAGATTTACTTCAAATATCCATGCATAGTTGCTTATTATTTTTTTAAAACAAATTTCCAAGCCAGTGTTAGTAAATCCCCCAAATTGGCTTCCATATTGGAAAAAGTACTGCCTCTCCAACTTCTCATTGATAAGTTGTGGATATACTCTGTTTCTGGGTAGAGAAAAAGTGGTATGGGTAACAAAGTTCTTAAATTTGAATGTAATATAACAAAGGCCTACTTTTATAGTAAATTGGATTAAACAGCAAGGCTACCAGGTTATTTTTTGATTATCCTTAACTTCATATTCTCTGCAATGTCTCCTTTGAGTTAGCACATTATAACTGTATCTGGTGCAAAAAAATCTCATTACAAAACCAGTTCAACCCTACCTCCTGTACTCTTAAAATTACGTATTGCCAGAACCTCTTAAAATGTTTTATATAAAGGACATTTCCACTTTTGATATATGCCCTCACAGATTCTTCTAGTAAACTTAAATCATAACTTCATATCATAAATCAAGAACTGAACAACTGAATTACTCAAATACACGCTCAGTACTGCATTGATATGCTGAGACTAATTGCCAAATTTTAAAATTACCTACTATATTCCCTAATTTTTACTTAGCAAAATTATGATGTTGCCACATGTCCAAAGTAAAATAGTTCATTACTCTTCCTATATAACTTACTTGTTACTTATTTCTACAAATGAGGTCTTTATTTCCAGAGCCCAATTTAGGCCACTCTCTAAAAACAGTTAATACTCCAGAATGAAAGACTGTTTATGTTTGGTCAAAAATCAAGATATATGCAACACGTAATATAATCCCACTGAGATACTAGTTATAAAGATGTTTTGTCCATGAGATACAAGGCAAAAACTTTCTTTAGAAGGGTCAAAGAATGCAACATGCATTTCAGACTTTTTCTTACAAAACTTTTAAGAAAATTTTCAAATTACATTTTTATGACACACAAACTACAATCAATGTGTATGACCCTTCAAGTTTCTGAATTTGTATAAGAATATGTATGCGTGAGGGAAGCTATAAAGGGTGTTATTTAAGTTAGTGAAAAGTATGCACCCTATAGAGCTACTCTGAGTTCTTAAAACAGTTGAGCTAGTCTTCAGTTAAGAAGACTTATCTTCCACATCAATTAAATAACAATAATACCTAAACATATTGAAGCCCTAAATCCCAGAAACACGCAACATTAAAAACCAAATAATTTCTCTCATATTAAACAATACAGTATTTAGCACTCAAACGGGATTTAGTGTTACAGAACAAAAATCTTAGTACATTACCTGAATTCATGTCAAATATGTTCACAGCACTCAGCTACATCTACACTTGAAAATTGTCACATGATCAATGTTAACAAAAAGAAAAGAGTTTGGCACATATATCAATACCTCGAAACGTCCCTGCAACTTAACACAACAATGATTTCAACACCAGTGTTAACCTGATAGGCAGCTAAACAAGGTGCTTTTTCTTGTAACTTTACATAGTGTCTTAATGCACCTTGCCTGAGACAGAGGCACATAAGGTGCAGTGCGGTAGTGCAATCACTTGAACACCAGAGGGCAATCTTTCCACACAGCTCAAGGTTTGGGGCCCGCCGGCGGCTGCGGGTGGAGGGGGCGGTTCTTCGAGTGTCGGCGACCTGAGGGCGGGCAGGCGGGCGGCAGGTGCCGCCGCAGCCTCTGGCCGGTCCCGCGTCTCCGTCCTCCGGCGGCGATGAGCTGGGCCCTGTCGGGGGCTGCACCTGCCGGCTGCCCGTCAGCACCGGCCTCCTGGCGTGACCTCAGCCTCCTCGGGTGTCCGGCCCCCGCGGCGCGGCGCTGCCCCTGAGAGGGAGTGGCGGCGGCCTCCTCCGCCCCAAGTCCTCGCTCGGGGGCCGCGCGGGGACGGCGCCCGGCCCCCTCCCCTCCTTCCTCCGTCCGCCGTCCTCAATGTCTCCCCGGCGGGGAGGGAGCTGCCTGGGAGACACGCTGAGCCGCCCCCCCACGGAGGCCCTCCGGCTGCAGCAGCAGCAGCGCCCGGCCCGGCGTCCCGCAGCCTCCACCAGCGGCGGCGGCCTGGAGGAGCCGCGCACCCGCCACCGCCCCCCGAGCCTCGCAGCCGCCGCCGCCGCCCGGCACCCGAGGAGGGGGCGGCAGGCGCCCCTCGGGGAAGATGAAGGCGGAGGGGGGCGACCACTCCATGATCAACCTGTCGGTGCAGCATGTCCTGAGCCTCTGGGCCCACTGGACGGTGCTGAGGAACCTCACGGAGACGTGGTACTGGATCTTCCTCTGGGCTCTCTTCTCTTCTCTGTTTGTCCGTGGTGCTGCAGGAGTGTTGATGTTTGTGATGCTGCAGAGGCATAGGCAGGAAAGAGTCATCTCTGTAATTGAAGTCAGCATTGGATTTCCGGCTTCTGTAACTGGAGCAATGATTACCAGTGCAGCAGTAGCGGGCATTTACAGAGTAGCTGGGAAGAACATGGCCCCTTTGGAAGCGCTGGTATGGGGTGTTGGACAGACTGTTCTGACATTAATCATCTCCTTTTCAAGGATCCTCGCTACACTTTGAGGTTTCTGTGGGAATGTCTTACTTCACATAAGGAAACAGATGTACAGATTCCCTGAAGACGGCATTGTTAACAAGTGGAAATGAAATTGTGCAAGAATGTGGACTGAGCAGGTCAAAGCATAAGGAAGACCTTTCCATTCTTTTCTTTCAACAGAATCTCACTCTCTCTACCTGGCTTGAGTGAAGAGACACAATCTCAGCTCACATTTCATTTCTCCATTTCATTCAATTCCATTACATTACATTCCATATCACTCAACTCCGCTCCCCTCTGTCCACTTCCCTCCATGCCACTCCACTCCACTCCATACCAACCCATTCCACTCCACTCCTCTCCACTCCAATCCACACCACTCCTCTCCAATCCACTCCACTCGATTCCAGTCCATTCCATTCCACTCCATTCCATTCCATTCCTGTATTTCGACAGGATCTCACTCTGTCACGCAGGCTATTGTGCAGTGGCAGAATCACAACTCTCATTACATTTCACCATTCCATTCTATTCCATTCCATTCCATTCCACTCCACTCCACTCCTCCCCAATCCATTCCACTACATTCTACTCCACCCCACTCCACTCCATTCCAATACCTTCTATTCCATTCCATTCCATTCCATTCCATTCCATTCCATTCCATTCCATTCCATTCCATTCCATTCCACTCCATTCATTTCTTTCAACAGTATCTCACTCCGTCACCCAGGCTGGAGTGCAGTGGCATAATCTCAGCGGACATTTCTTGTCACCATTCCATTTCATTGAATTTGATTCCATTCCATTCCATTTCCTTCAATCCATTCAATTCCTTTCTATTTCACTCCACTCCAGTCCACTGCACTCCATTCCATTCCATTCCATTCCATTCCACTCCACCCTACTCCATCCTACTCCACTCCACTCCACTACACTCCATTACATTCCTTCCCGTTCCACTCTACTCCACTCCACTCCATTGCATTCCATTTCATTCCATTCCATTCCATTCCACTCCACTCCACTCCATTCCATTGCAATCCATTCCACTCCACTCTACTCTACTCCACTCCACTCCACTCTGTTGCATTCCATTTCATTCCTTTCCCATCACTTCCATGCCATTCAATTCCACTCAACTCCAATCTGCTCCATTCCATTCCAATCCATTCCACTGCACTCCACTCTACTCCAATCAACTCCACTCCACTCCACTCCATTCTATTCCTTTCCAATCCATTACTTTACATGCCTTTATTTTGACAGGATCTCACTCTGTCACCAAGGCTGGAGTGCAGTGGCAGAATCTCAGTTCACATTAAATTTCACCATTCCATTCCATCCCATTCCATTATATTCCATTCCATTCCTTTCCACTCCACTCCACTCCTTTCAATTTCACTCCATTCCACTCCACTCCACTCCACTCTACTCCATTCCATTAGATCCCATTCCATTTCACTCCACTCCATTACTCTGCAGTCCACGCCACTCCATTCCACTCCATTCCACTCCATTCCATTCCATTCCACCTCAAGTCATTCCACCACATTCCACTCCACTCCAATCAAATCCACACCACTCCATTACATCACATTCCATTGCTTTCCATTCCACTCCACTCCACTCCATTCCATTATATTCCATTCCATTCCACTGCATTCTATTCTATTCTTTCTTTTGATAGGATCTCTCTCTGTCACGCAGGATGGAGTGCAGTGGCACAATCACAGCTCACATTTCATTTTACCATTCCATTCCATTCCGTTCCATTACATTCCATTCCATTCCACTCCACTTTACTCCACTCCATTCCACTCCATTCCATACCATCCCTTTCTATTCCACTGCACTCCAGTCCAGTACATTCCATTCCTCCCATTCTATTCCACTCCATTCCACTCCACCCCACTCAACTCCACTCTGCTTCATTCCATTCCAACCCATTCCACTCCATTCCACTCCACTCTATTCCATTCGATTCCCTTCCACCCCACTCCATTCCACTCTGCTACACTCAACTCCACTCCACTCCATTCCATTAAATTCCAATCCATTCCATTCCATTCCACTCCTTTCCGACTCACTCCTATCCACTCCACTCTACTCCAGCCTATTTTGTGCCATTTCATTCCACTTCATTCCACTCCACTCCAATCCACTCCCCTCCATTCCATTCCCTTCCATCCCTTTCCATTCCACCCCATTCCTTTCCATTCCACTCCACTCCACTGCACTCCTCTCCACTCCATTCCATTCAATTCCATACCAGTCTGCTCCTCTCCACTCCTCTTCACTACATTCCATTCCATTCCAGTCCTCTCCACTGCACTTCAATCCACCCCATTCCATCCTATTCCATTCCTCTTGACTCCACTACACTCCACTCCACTGCACTCTATTGCATCCCATTGCATTCCACTCCATTCCACCCCTCACCACTCCACTCCACTCCCCTCCAATCCACTCCACTCCATTCCATTCCATTCTGTTCTACTCCTTTCCATTCCATTCCTGTATTTCGACAAAGTCTCACTCTGTCACCCAGACTGTAGTGCACTGACACAACCTCAGCTCACAATTCTTTTCACAATTCCATTACCTTCCATTTCATTCCATTTCACTCCACTCCACTCCACTACACTCCACTCGACTGCACTCCACTCCACTCCTTTCTATTCCATTCCAATCAATTCCAATCCATTCCACTCCACTCCACTTCTCTCCATTCCACTCCATTACATTACATTCCATCCCAATCCATTCTACTCCGTTTCACTCCAATGCCCTCCACTCAACTGCACTCCACTCCACTCCACGTTATTCCATTGCCTTCCATTCCATTCCATTCCATTCCGTTCCATTCCATTCCATTCCATTCCATTCCATCCTTTCTTTTGACAGGATCTCACTCTGTCACCCAGGGTTTAATACAGTGGCACAGTCTCAGGCAACATTTCATTTCACCATTCTGTCTAATTCCATTTCATTCCATCCCATTCCATTCCATTCCATTCCATTCCATTCCGTTCCGTTTCATTCCAGGCCACTCCTCTCCACTCCACTCCATTCCATTCCATCCCATTCCATTCCACTCCCTTCCACTCCACTCCACTCTACTCCATTAAATTCCATTGCATTCCATTACTCTCCATTCCATTCCACTCAAATACACTCCACTCACTCCACACCTCTCCATTCCACTCCACTCCAATCCATTCACCAAATTCCATTCCACTCCATTCTATTTCATTCCTTCCTTTAAACAGTATCTCACTCTGTCACCCAGGCTTTAGTGCTTTAGCAGAATCTCAGCTCACATTTCATATCACCATTCCATTCCATTCCAATCCACTCCACCTCTCTCCAATACACTCCATTCCACTCCATTCTACTCCCATCCACTACACTCCTCTCCACTCCACTCCACTCCATTCCATTCCATTCCATTCCACTCCATTCCATCCCATTCCTTTCTTTCGACATGATCTCACACTGTCACCCAGGCTGGAGGGCAGTGGCACAATCTCAGCTCACATTTCATTTCACCATTCCATTCCATTTCATCATAATCCATTCCATTCCATTTCATTGCCCTCCACTCCATTCCACTCCATTCCATTCCACGGTATTCCACCCCACTACACTTCACTTCCCTCCACTGCGCTCTGCTCCTCTCCATCCAGCACAACTCCACTCTACTCTACTAAATTAATTTCCAATCCACCCCACTCCACTCTGCTCCACTGCACTCCACTCCTGTCCATTCCATAACATTTCATACCACTCCACTTTACTTCACTCCACTCCATCCAATTCCATTCCACTCCATTCCACTCCTGTCCACTCCATTCCACTCCACTCCACTTCATTCCATTCCATTCTACTCCATTCTATTCCATTCCTTTCTTTTGACAAGATCTCACTCTGTCACCCAGGTTGGAGTGCAGTGGCACAATCTCAGCTCAGATTTTATTTCACCATTCCATTCTATTGCACTTCATTCCATCCCACTCCACTAGACTCCACTCCACTCCTCTCCAATCCACTCCACTCCACTCCACAGAACTCCACTCCTCTCCACGCTACTCCATTCAGTTCCATTCCATTCCTTTCTTTCAACAGGATCTCATTCTGTCACCCAGGCTCTAGGGCTGTGGCAGAATCTCAGCTCACATTTCATTTCACCATTCCATTCCATTCCATTCCATTCTATTCCACTCCACTCCACTCCACACCATTGCATTCCACACCATTCCACTCCATGCCATTCCAATCAACTCCACTCCACTCCAATCCATTCCATTCCATTCCATTCTGTTCCATTTAATTCCATTCCATTCCATTCCCTTCTTTCGAGAGGATCTCACTCTGTCACCCAGGATGGAGTGCAGTGGCACAATCTCACCTCAGATTTCATTTCACCATTCCATTCTATTCCATTCTATTCTATTCCATTACACTCCACTGTACTCCACTCCACTCCACTCCATTCCATTCTCATCCATGCCACTCCACACCACTCCACCTCAATCCTCTCCACTGCATTCCATTACATCTCATTCCATTCCATTCGATTCCACTCCACTCCAATCCACTCCACACCACTCCACTCCACTCCATTCCATTCCATTCCATACCATTCCATTCCACTCCATTCCACTCCACTCCACTCCATTACATTCCTTTCCTTTCCAATCCATTCCATTCCTTTTTTTCAACAGGAACTCACTCTGTCACTCAGGATGGAATGCAGTGGCCGAATCTCATCTCGCCTTTCATTTCAACATTCCATTTCATTCCATCCCATTCCATTAAACTTCATTCCACTTCAGTCCACTGCACTCCACTCCACGCCATTCCATTCCATCCCATTCCATTCCACTACCCTCCATTGCACTCCACTCCATTCCACTCCACTCCACTCTACTCTATTCCATTCCATTGCATTCCATTCCACACCATTCCATTCCATTCCTTTCTTTCGACATGATCTCACTCTGTCACCCAGGCTGGAGTGCAGTGCCACAATCTCAGCTCACATTTCATTTCACCATTCCATTCTATCCCATTATAATCCATTTCACTCCATTTCATTGCACTCCACTCCACTCCAATGCATTCCACTGTATTCCACCACACTCCACTTGACTTCCCTCCATTGCATTCTGCTCCTCTCCCCTCCACACAACTCAACTCCACTCTACTCCATTCCATTCCATTTCACTCCACTCTGCTCCACTCCACTCCACTCCATTCCATAACATTTCATACCACTCCACTCCCTCCAGTCGCTCCCATTCCAATCCACTTCATTCCACTCCAGTCCACTCCACTCCCCTCCACTCCATTCCATTCCATTCTATTCCATTGTATTCCATTCCTTTCTTTCGACAAGATATTCTGTCACCCAGGTTGGAGCACAATGGCACAATCTCAGCTCAGATTTTATTTCACCATTCCATTCTATTCCACTCCATTCCATCCCACTCCACTCGACTCCACTCAACTCCACTCCACTCCATACCTCTGCACCCCACTCCTCTCCACGCTACTCCATTCCATTCCATTTCACTCCATTCCATTCCATCCCTTTCCTTTCTTTCTACAGGATTTCACTCTGTTACCCAGGCTATAGGGCTGTGGCAGAATCTCAGCTGACATTTTATTTCACCATTCCATTCCATTCCAATCCACTCCACTCCACATCATTCCATTACACTCGATTCCAATCCACTCCACTCCACTCCATTCCATTCCGTTCCGTTCCGTTCTGTTCCGTTCCGTTCCATTCCGTTCTGTTCCGTTCCGTTCCATTCCATTCCATTCCATTCCATTCCGTTCCATTCCATTCCTTTCTTTTGACAGGATCTCACTCTGTCACCCAGGCTGGAGTGCAGTGGCACAATCTCAGCTCAGATTTCATTTCACCATTCCATTCCATTACACTCCACTGTACTCCACTCCACTCCACTCCATTCCATTCCAGTCCATTCCACTCCACACCACTCCACTCCAATCCTCTCCACTGTATTCCATTCCATCCCATTACATTCCACTCCATTTCACCCCACTCCCCTCTACTCCACACCACTCCACTCCTTTCCATTCCATTCTTTCCCATTCCAATCCACTCCATTCCACTCCACTCCACTCCATTCCAATCCATTACTTTCCAATCCATTCCATTCCACTCCTTTCTTTCAACAGGAACTCACTCTGTCAGCCAAGCTAGAATGCAGTAGCAGAATCTCAGCTCTCATTTCGTTTCAACATTCCATTTCATTCTATCCCATCCCATTACAGTCCATTCCACTCCACTCCACTCCACTCCATTCCATTCCATCCCATTCCATTACACTACTTCCATTTCACTCCCCTCCATTCCATTCCACTCCACTCCACTCAACTCCATTCCATTCCATTGCATTCCATTCCACACCATTTCGTTCCTTTCTTTCAACAGGATCTCACTCTGTCACCCAGGCTATGGTACAGTGGCAGAGTATCAGCTCACATTACCTATCACCATTGCATTCCACTCCAGTCCACTCCATTCCACTCCACTCCACTGCACTCCATTCCATTCCATTCCATTCCACTCAACTCCACTCTACTCCACTCCATTGCATCCCATTCCATTGCACTCCATTCAACTCCACTGCACTCCACTCCACTCCGATCCATTACATTCTATTCCACTCCATTCCATTCCATTCCTTTCTTTCGACAGGATCTCACTCTGTCACCCAGCCTGGAGTGCAGTGCGACAATCTCAGCTCACACTTCATTTCACCATTCCATTCCATTCCGTTCCATTCCATTCCATTCCATTCCTTTCCAATTCTTTCTTTCCACAGGATCTCATTCTGTCACCCTGGCTGGAGAACACTGGCACAATCTCAACTCACATTTCATTTAACCATTCTATTCCATTCCTTTCCACACGGTTCCATTGCATTTCATTACATTCCCCTCCACTCCACTCCACTTCTTTCCACTCCATTCGATTCTATCCAATTCTATTACACTCCATTCCATTCCAATCCTCTCCAATCCACTCCTCTCCTCTTCTCTCCACTCCATTCCATTCCAGTCCTCTTCACTCCACTCCATTCCACTCCATTCCACTCCATTCCATTCCATCCCATTGCACTCCACTCCATTCCATTGCACTGCACTCCATTCCACTCCACTCCACTCAACTCCATTCCATTCCATTACATTCCATTCCACACCATTCCATTCCATTCCTTTCTTTCCACAGTATCTCACTCTGTCACCGAGGCTATAGTGCAGTGGCAGAATATCAGGTCAAATTTCATTTCACCCTACCATTCCACTCCAGTCTACTCCAGTCCAATCCACTCCACTCCATTCCATTCCAATCCATTCCACTCCACTCCACTCTGCTCCACTCTGCTCCACTCCATTCCGTCCCATTCCATTCCCCTCCATTCAACTCCATTCCAGCCCATTCCATTACATTCCATTCCCATCCATTCTTTCCATTCCTCTCTTTCGACAGGATCTCACTCTGTCACCCAGCCTACAGTGCAGTTACACAATCTCAGCTCACACTCCATTTCACCATTCCATTCGATTCCATTCCATTCCATTACGTTCCTTTCTTTTGATGGGATTTCCCTCTGTCACCCTAGCTGGAGCGCACTTGCACAAACTCAGCTCACATTTCATTTCTCCATTGCATTCCATTCCATTCCATTTCATTCCATTTCATTCCATTCCCCTCCATCCCACTCCACTACACTTCACTCCAGTCCATTCCTTTACATCCCATTCCATTCCTCTCCATTCCACTCAGTTCCACACCACTCCACTTCACTCCACTCAAATCCATTCCATTCAATCCCATTCCATTCCAATCCATTCCATTCCTCTCCACTCCACTCCACTCAACTCCATTCCATTCCATTCCATTCCATTCCACTCCACTCCATTCCATTCTTTCTTTTGACAGGATCTCACTTTGTCACCCTGGCTGCAGTGAAGAGACAGAACCTCAACTCACATTTCATTTCTCCATTCCATAACATTCCATCCCATTCCACCCAACTACACTCTCCTCAATCCACTCCACTCCACTCCACACCATTCCATCCAATCCCATCCCATCCCACTCCACTCCATTCCACTTCACTATACTCAACTCCATTCCATTTTGTCTTATTCCATTCCACTAAATTCCACTCCACTTCATTCCATTCCATTCCATGCCATACTATTCCACTCCACTCCACTTCTTTCCACTTCTTTCCACTCTACTCCACTCCACAACACTCCATTCCACTCCACTCCATTCCATGCCATTCCTCTCCACTCCATTCCACTCCCTTTTTTCTTTCCACAGGATCTCTCTGTGTCACCCAGGCTGGAGTGCAGTGGCACAATCTAAGCTCACATTTCGTTTCACCATTCCATTCCAATCCACTCCATTCCATTCTACTCAACTCCACTCCACTCCACTCCATTCCAGTCCACTGCCCTCCACTCCACTCCACTCTGTTCCATTCAATTCCATCCCATTGCATTCCACTCCATTCCACTCCACTCCTCTCCACTCCACTCCATTCCATTCCATCCCATTGCATTACACTCCATTCCACTCCACTCCATTCCACTCCACTCCACTCCACTGCACTCCAGTCCATTCAATTCCATCCATTCCATTCCAATCCATTCCATTCTACTCCACTCCACTCCACTCCACTCCATTACATTCCAATCCGTTCCAATCCATTTCATTCCTTCGACAGGATCTCCATCTGTCAACCTGGCTGGAGTGAAGTGACACAATCTCAGCTCACATTTCATTTCACCATTCCATTCCATTCCATTCGACTCCACTGCACTCCATTCCATTCCACTCCGTTCCACTCCACTCCAGTCCATTCTACTCCACTCCATTCCATTCCATCCCATTACATTCCACTGCACTACCCTCCACGCACTCCACTCCACTGCACTCCCCCCATCCACTCCATTCCATTCCATTCCATCGCATTCCATTCCACTGCACTACCTCCACTGCCTCCACTCCACTGCACTCCCCCATCCACTCCATTCCATTCCATTCCATCGCATTCCATTCCACTCCATTCCACTCCACTCCACTCCACTCAACTGCACTCCACTCCATTCCATTCCACTCCATTCCATTCCATTCGTTTCTTTCAACAGGATCTCTCTCTGTTTCACAGGGTGGAGTGCAGTGGCACTATCTTAACTCACATTTCGTTTCACCATTGCATTCCATACCATTCAATTCTATTCCATTCCATTCCATTCCACTGCATTCCATTCCATTCCATTCCACTCTACTCCTCTCCAATCCACTGCACTCCACTCCATTCCTTCCATCCCTTTCCATTCCTCTCCTTTCCACTCCAATCCTCTCCACTCCACTCCACTCCACTCCACTCCACTCCACTCCATTCTATTATTTTCCATTCCATTCCACTCCGTTCCATTCCATTCCTTTCCTTTGAATGTATCTCACCCTGTCACCTAGGCTAGGGTTCCGTGGCAGAATCTCAGCTCACATTGCATTTCACCATTCCATTCCATTCCATTCCACTCCACTCCAATCCTCTAGACTCCATTCCACCCCACTCCACTCCACTACACTCCACTCCACACGTCTCCATTCCACTCCACTCTATTCCATCCCAGTCCATTCCATTACACTCCATTCCATTCCCTTCGTTTCTTTTGACAAGATCTCACTCTGTCGCCCAGGCTGTAATGCAGTGGCACAAACTCAGCTTACATTTCATTTCAACATTCCATTCCATTGCATTGCATTCCGTTCCATTCCACTCCACTCCACCCCATCCCGTTCCACTAAACACCACTCCACTCCATTCCATTCCACTCCATTCCATTCCAATGTACTCCACTCCACTCCACTCCATTCCTTTCCAGTTCATCCCATCCCATTCCAATCCATTCCACTCCACTCAACTCCACTCGACCCCACTCCATTCCATTCCATTCCAGTCAGGTCCACTCCACTCCACTCCACCCCACTCCACCCACTCCACCCCACTCCACTACACTACACTCTATTCCATCTAATTCCATTCCATTACATTCTAATCATCTCCATTCCACCCCATTCCACTCCACTCCATCCCATTCCATTCCACCCAATTCCACACCACTCCACTCCACTCTGCTCCTCTCCACTCCGCCCCAGTCCATTCCATTCTGTTCCATTCCACTCCATTCCATTCCTTTCTTTTGACATAATCTCACTCTGTCACCCAGGCTGGAGTGCAGTTGCACAATCTCAGCTCGCATTTCATTACACCATTCCATTCCATTCTGTTCTATTCCATTCCATTCCATTCCTTTCTGCTCCACTCCACTCCATTCCACCCCACTCCATTCCCTTCCATCCCTTTGTATTCCTCTCCATTCCACTCCACTCCAGTCCACTCCACTCCACTCCAGTCAACTTAATTACATTCCATTCCACTCCAATCCATTCTATTTCTTTCTTTCGAGAGTATCTCAGTCTGTCACCAAAGATGGAGTGCAGTGGCACAGTCTCAGCTCACATTTCTTTTCACCATTTTATTCCATTCTATTCCATTCCGTTCCATTCCATTCCATTTCATTCCACTCCACTCCACTCCACTCCACTCCTCTACACTCCGCTCCACTCTATTCCATTGCTTCTCATTCCATTCCACTCCATTCCACTCCACTCCATTCCTTTCCATTGCATTCCACTCCATTCCACTCCACTCCACTCCTCTCCACTCCACTCCATTCCATTCCATCCCATTCCGTTCCACTGCTTTCAACTCCCCTCCACTCCACTCCACTGCACTCCATTCCAGTCCACACCACTCGACTGAACTCCACTAAACTCCATTCCACTCCACTCCAATTCTTTTCTTTCCATTGCATTCCATTCCACTCCTTTCCATTTCATTCCTTTCTTTCCACAGGATCTCACTCCGTCACACTGGGTGGGGTGAAGTGGCACAATCTCAGCTTTCATTTCATTTCGTCATTCCATTCCATTGCTTTCCATTCCATTCCATTCCATTGCACTGCATTCCATTCCATTCCCTTCAATTCCATTCCATTCCATTCCATTCCATTCCATTCCATTCCACTCCACTCCTCTCCACTCACTACACTACATTCCATTCCATTCTGTTGCATTCCATTCCACTCAACTCCATTCTACTCCACTCCACACCACTCCACTCCACTCCATTCCATTCCATTCCACTCCATTCCATTCCATTCCTTTCTTTCGACAGGTTCTCACTCTGTCACCGATGCTGAAGAGCAGTGTCACAATCTCAGTTCAATTTATTATTTCACCATTCCATTCCATTCCACTTCACTTCACTCCACTACACTACACTACATTCCATTCCATTCCACTTCATTAAACTCCACTCCAATCCACTTCACTCCACTACACACCACTCCACTCCATACCATCCCACTCCACCCCACTGCACTCCACTCCATTCCATTCCCTTCCATTCCATTCCACTCCAATGCATTCCATTCCTTTCTTTCAACTTGATCTCACTCTATCACCCAGGCTCCGGTGCAGTGGCACAATCTCAGCTCACATTTAATTTCCCCATTCCATTCCATTGCATTCCATTCAAGTCCATTCCAGTCCACACCACTCTTCCGCACTCTACGCGACTCCACTCCTTTCCATTCCGTCCCATTCCATTCCACTGATTCGACTCCACTTCATCCCACTCCACTCCATTGCATTCCATTCCATTCCATTCCAGTCCACACCACTCTACTCCACTCCCCTCCATTACATGCCATTCCATTCCACTCCATTCCACTCCACTGAAATCCACTTCTTTCCATTCCATCCCATTCCATTCCATACCACCCCATTCCACTCCGTTCTACTTGAGTCCAGCCCACTCCACTCCACTCCACTACTCTCCACTAAATTCCATTCCATCCCATTCCATTCCATTCCACTACATTCCACTACACTACCTACTACTCCATTCCACTGGATTGCATTCTGTTCCATTCCAGTCCAGTCCACACCACTCCTCTCCTCAAAACTCCACTCCCCTCCATTCCATCCCTTTCCATTCCACTCCACTCCACTCTGCTCCACTTCTTCCCACTCCACTCCTCTCCACTCCACTCCACTGCACTCCACTCCACTCCCTCCATTGCATTGCACTCCATTCCACTACACTCCTCTCCACTCCAATCCTCCCAACTAAATTCCACTCCACTCCACTCCATTCCATTCCATTCCATTCCACTCCACTCCACTCCACTCCATTACATTCCACCCCATTCCATTCCACTCCCTTCCACTCCACTCTTCTCCTCTCCAGTCCACTCTGTTCCACTCCAATCCACCCCACTCCATTCCATTCTCTTTCATTCCACTCCATTCCCTTCCATTCCTTTCTTTTGACATTATCTCACTCTTTTACCCCGGCTGGAGTGAAGTGGCACAACCTCAGATCACATTTCATTTCATGATTCAATTCCATTAGATTCCATTCCATTCCATTTCAATGTCCCCACTCCACTCCACTCTACACCACTCCATTTAATTCCACTAGTTTTCACTCCGCTCTACCCCAATCGACTGCATTCCTTCCCATACCATTCCATTCCACTTCATTACACTCCTCTCCACTCCAATCCTCTCCACTCCACTCCATACCACTCCACCCTACTCCACTCCATTCCGTTCCGCCCCACTCCACTCCATTCCACTCCACTCCACTCGACCCCACTCCATTCAACTCCATTCCATTTCATTATATTCCATTCCTTTCCACTCCACTCAACCCCATCCCACTCCACTAAACACCACTCCACTCCTTTCAATTCCACTCCATTCCACTCCAATGTACTCCACTCCATTCCACTTTACTCCATTGCTTTCCACTCAATCCCATCCCATTCCAATCCATTCCACTCCACTCAACTCCATTCCACAGCATTCCATTCCATTCCAGTCCAGTCCACTCACCTCCACTCCACTCCACTCAATCCCATCCAA
The DNA here is from genome assembly GCF_006542625.1 of Nomascus leucogenys. NCBI lineage: Eukaryota > Metazoa > Chordata > Mammalia > Primates > Hylobatidae > Nomascus > Nomascus leucogenys. The sequence continues at coordinate 128,502 of NW_022096905.1, forward strand.
TTTTATTACATTACATTCCACTCATCCACTCAACTCCATTCCACTCCATTCCGCTCCACTCCATCCCACTCCCACTGAATTAGACACCTCTCCACTCCACTCCACTCCACTCCACTCTGCCCCACTCCATTCCATTCCATTCCATTCCACTCCATTCCATCCCATTTCTTTATTTTTCGACATGATCTCACTCTGTCACCCAGGCTGGAGTGCAGTTGCACAATCTCAGCTCACATTTCATTACACCATTCCATTCCATCCCATTATAATCCATTCCATTCCATTTCATTGCACTCCATTCCACTCCATTCCATTCCACTGTATTCCACCCCAATCCACTTGACTTCCCTCCATTGCACTCTGCTCCTCTCCATTCCACACAACTCCACTCCACTCTACTCCATTCCATTCCAGTCCACTCCACTCTGCTCCACTCCACTCCACTCCATTCCATAGCATTTCATACCACTCCACTCCACTCAACTCACTCCCATTCCCATCCACTCCATTCCACTCCAGTCCACTCCACTCCACTCCACTCCATTCCATTCCATTCCATTCTATTCCATTCTATTCCATTCCTTTCTTTCGACAAGATATTCTGTCACCCAGTTTGGAGCACAGTGGCACAATCTCAGCTCACATTTTATTTCACCATTGCATTCTATTCCACTCCATTCCATCCCACTCCACTCGACTCCTCTCCACTCCACTTCACTCCATACCTCTACACTCCACTCCTCTCCATGCTACTCCATTCCATTCCATTCCATTCCACTCCATTCCATTCCATTCCCTTCCATTCCTTTCTTTCCACAGGATCTCACTCTGTTACCCAGGCAATAGGGCTGTGGCAAAATCTCAGCTCACATTTCATTTCAGCATCACATTCCATTCCAATCTACTCCACTCCACACCATTCCATTACACACCATTCCACTCCACTTCACACCAATCCACTCCTCTCCACTCCACTCCATTCCATTCCATTACATTCCGTTCCATTCCATTCCATTCCATTCCATTCCTTTCTTTTGATAGGATCTCACTCTGTCACCCAGGCTGGAGTGCAGTGGCACAATCTCAGCTCAGATTTCATTTCTCCATTCCATTCCATTCTATTCCATTACACTCCACTGTACTCCAGTCCACTCCATTCCATTCCAATCCATTCCACTCTACACTACTCCACTCCAATCCTCTCCACTGCATTCCATTCCATCCCATTACTTTCCACTCCATTCCACTCCACTCCACTTCACTCCACACCACTCCACTCCTTTCCATTCCATTCTTTCCCATTCCAATCCACTGCATTCCACTCCACTCCACTGCCCTCCATTCCAATCCGTTCCTTTCCAATCCATTCCATTCCATTCTTTCTTTCAACAGGAACTCACTCTGTCACCCAGGCGGGAGTGGAGTGGCAGAATCTCAGCTCACATTTCATTTCAGCATTCCATTTCATTCTATCCCATTCTATTACAGTCCATTCCACTCCAGTCCACTCCACTCCACTGCACTCCACTCCACTCCACTCCACTCCACTCCACTCCATTCCATTCCATCCCATTCCATTCCACTACCTTCCTTTGCAGTCCCCTCCATTCCACTCCACTCCACTCCACTCCATTCTATTCCATTGCCTTCCATTCCACACCATTCCATTCCATTCCTTTCTTTTGACAGGATCTCACTCTGTCACCCAGGCTATAGTACGGTGGCAGAGTATCAGCTCACATTTCCTTTCACCATTCCATTCCACTCCAGTCCACTCCACACCACTCCACTGCACTCCATTCCATTCCACTGCAGTCCACTCCACTCTACTCCACTCCTCTCCACTCCATTGCTTCCCATTCCATTGCACTCCATTCAATTCCACTGCACTCCACTCCACTCCAGTCCAATCCATTACATTCTATTCCACTCCATTACATTACATTCCTTACTTTCAACTTGATCTCACACTATCACCCAGCCTCGAGTGCAGTGCGACAATCTCATCTCACACTTCATTTCACCATTCCATTGCATTCCATTCCATTCCTTTCCATTCCATTCCATTTCTTTCTTTCCACAGGATCTCACTCTGTCACCCTGGCTGAAGAGCACTAGCACAATCTCAGCTCACATTTCATTTAACCATTCTATTCCTTTCCATTCTCCACCGTTCCATTGCATTTCATTACATTCCCCTCCAATCCACTCCACTTCACTCCACTCCATTCCATTCCATCCAATTCCATTCCACTCCATTCCATTCCAGTCCTCTCCACTCCTTTTCTTTCCATCCAATTCCATTACACTCCATTCCATTCCAGTCCTCTCCACTCTACTCCACTCCATTCCACTCCATTCCATTGCAGTGCACTCCATTCCACTGCACTCCACTCAACTCCATTCCATTCCATGGCATTCCATTCCACACCGTTCCATTCCAATCCTTTCTTTCCATAGTATCTCACTCTGTCACCCAGGCTATAGTGCAGTGGCAGAATATCAGCTCAAATTTCATTTCACCATACCATTCCACTCCAGTCCACTCCTTTCCATTCCACTCCATTCCACTCCACTCCACTCCTCTCTACTCCACTCCACTCCATTCCATCCCATTCCATTCCCCTCCATTCAACTCCATTCCACTCCATTTCATTACATTCCATTACCCGCCATTCTTTCCATTCCTCTTTTTCGACAAGATCTCACTCTGTCACCCAGCCTACAGTGCAGTTGCACAATCTCAACTCACACCATTACACCATTCCATTCGATTCCATTACATTACATTCCTTTCTTTTGATGGGATTTCACTCTGTTACCCTAGCTGGAGCACACTTGCACAATCTCAGCTCATATTTCATTTCTCCATTCCATTCCATTCCATTCTGTTCCATTCCATTTCATTCCATTCCCCTCCACCCCATTCGACTACACTTCACTCCAGTCCATTCCTTTACATCCCATTCCATTCCTCTCCATTCCACTCAATTCCACACCACTCCACTCCACTCCAATCCATTCCATTCAATCCCATTCCATCCCACTCCATTCCATTCCTCTCCACTCCACTCCGCTCAACTCTATTCTATTCCATTCCATTCCATTCCATTCCATTCCATTCCATTCCTTTCCATTCCACTCCATTCCATTCTTTTGACAGGGTCTCACTTTGTCACCCTGGCTGGAGTGAAGAGATACAATCTCAACTCACATTTCATTTCTCCATTCCATTCCCTAACATTCCATTCCATTCCACTCAACTACACTCCCCTCAATCCACTCCACTCCACTCCACACCATTCCATCGCATCCCATCCCACTCCACTCCACTCCACTCCACTTCATTCTATTCCATTGCATGCCATTCCATTCCACTCCTCTTCTTTCCACTCCACAACACTCCAGTACACTCCACTCCACTCCATTCCACTCTACTCCACTCCTTTCCATGCCATTCCTCTCCACTCCATTCCACACCATTCTTTTCTTTCCACAGGATCTCTCTGTGTCACCCAGGCTGGTGTGCAGTGGCACAATCTAAGCTCTCATTTCATTTCACAATTCCATTCCATTCCACTCCATTCCATTCCATTCTACTCTCCATTCTACTCCACTCCACTCCATTCCACTCCACTGCCCTCCCGTCCACTCTACTCTGTTCCATTCAATTCCTTACCATTGCCTTCCCCTCCATTCCACTCCACTCCTCTCCACTCCACTCCTCTCCAATCCATTCCATTCCATCCCATTGCATTACACTCCATTTCACTCCACTCCATTCCACTCCACTCCATGCCACTCCATTCCATTCCATTCCACTCCTTTCCATTACATTCCTTTCTTTCAACAGGATCTCACTGTCACTCAGGCTCTAGAGCAGTGGCACAATCTCAGCTCTCTTTGTAATCACCATTCCATTCCATTCCACTTCACTTCACTTCACTCCACTCCACTCCACTACCTTCCATTCCATTCCACTTCATTACATTCCACTCCAATCCACTTCACTCCACTCCACTCCATTCCACTCCATACCATCCCATTCTGTTCCACTGCAGTCCACTCCACTCCTCTCCACTCCACTCCACTCCACTCCATTCCATTCCATTCCATTCCACTCCAATGCATTCCATTATTTTCTTTCAACATGATCTCACTCTGTCACCCAGGCTGGGGTGCAGTGGCACAATCTCAGCTCACATTTAATTTCCTCATTATATTCCATTGCATTCCATTCCAGTCTGTTCCACACCACTCCACTCCACTGCACTCCACCCAACTCCACTCTTTTCCATTCCATCTCATTGCATTCCACTGATTCCACTCCACTTCAATCCACTCCACTCCACTCCATTCCACTCCACTCAATTCCATTCCACTTCATCCCAATCCACACCACTTCACTCCAATCCATTTCATTTAATACCATTCAATTCCAATCCCTTCCACTCCACTCCACTTCATTCGATTGCATTCCATTCTGTTACATCCCATTCCATTCCTCTCCATTACACTCCACTCCACTCTACTATAATCCACTCCACTCCACTCCATTCCATTCCATTCTACTCCATTCCGTTCCTTTCCTTTCCTTTGACACATCTCACTCTGCCACCCAGGCTGGAGTGCAGTGGCAAAATCTCATTTCGCATTTTATTTCACCATTCCAATCCATTCCATTCCATTCCATTCCATTCCACTCCACTACACTCTATCCCATTCCATCCCTTTCCATTCCAAACATTCCACACCACTCCTCTCCCCACCACTCCACTCCACTCCCTTCCACTGCACTGCACTCCATTCAATTCCATTCCATCCCATTCCATTGCACTCCATTCCACTCCACTCCTCTCCATTCCACTAGACTCCACTTCTTTCTATTCCATTCCACTCCCTTCTTTTGACAGGATCTCACTCTGTCACCGAGGCTGGAGTGCAGTGGCACATTCTCAGCCCACACTTCATTTCACCATCCATTCTATTCTTTTCATTTAATTCCATTCCATTCCATTCCACTCCACTCCTCTCCACTCCACTCCACTCCACTGCCCTCCACTCCATTCCATTCCAATCCATTCCATTACACTCCACTCCACTCACCTCCCCTCCATTCCAATCCATCTCATCCCATTCCACTCCATTCTACTCCACTCCAGTCCACTGAAATCCATTCCATACCACTCCATTCCACACCACTCCACTCTAATCCATTACATTCCTTTCCATTGCATTACACTCCACTCCTCTCCATTCCAATCCACTCCACTCCACTCCACTCCACTGAACTCCACTCCACTCCATTCCATTCCATCACATCCCATTCCACTCCATTGGACTCCACTCCACTCGAATCCATTCCATTCAACTCCATTCCACTACTCTCCACTGCACTCCATTCCACTCCAATCCATTCCACTCCATTCCTCTCCACACCACTCCACTCCATTCCTCTCCACACCACTCCACTCCACTCCATTGCATTAAATCCCATTCCATTCCACTCCATTCCACTCCACTCCACTCCACTCCACTCCACTCCATTCCATTGCATTCCATTCCATTCCCCTCTATACCATTCCATTCCTTTCTTTCTACAGGAACTCACTCTGTCACCCAGGCTGGAGTGCACTGGCACAATCTCAGCTCACATTTCATTTCACCATTCCATCCCATTCCATTTGACTCCAATTTATTCAACTTCACTCCATTCCATTCCATTCTGTTCCTTTTCATCACATTCCATTCCACTCCATTCCACTCCACTCCACTCCACACCAATCCATTCCATTCCACTCCATTCCACTCCACTGCACTCCAGTCCACTACACTCCACACCATTTCATTCCATTCCAACCCATTCCATTCCAGTCCATTCCACTCCACTCCACTCCACTCCTCTCTACTCCACTCCATTCCACTCCACTCCATTCCATTCCATTCCGTTCCACTCCATTCCATTCCATTCCGTTCCACTCCATTCCATTCCATTCCGTTCCACTCCATTCCATTCCATTCCGTTCCACTCCATTCCATTCCATTCCATTCCACTCCATTCCATTCCATTCCTTTCTTTCTGCAGGATCTCACTCTGTCACCGAGGCTGCAGTGCAGTGGCAAAATCTCAGATCACATTTCATTTCACCATTCCATTCCACTCCATTGCCCTCCACTCCATTAAATTCCACTCCATCCCTTTTGATTCCAATCCATTCCCCTCCACTCCACCCCACTCCATTCCATTCCATTCCGTTGCATTCCATTCCATTCCACTCCATTTATTTCCATTCCTTTCTTTCGACTGGATCTCCCTCTGTCACCCAGGTTTTGTGCACTGGCACAATCTCAGCTCACATTTCATTTCACTATTCCATTCCATTCCATTCCACTCCACTCCATTCCACTGCACTCTACTCCATTCTATTCAACTCAACTCCACGCCACTCCCCTCCAATCCATTCCACTTGACTCTTCTCCACTCCATTCATTTCCATCCCATTCCTTTCCACTCCCTTCCATTCCACTCCATTCCACTCCCTTCCATTCCATCCCATTCTATTCCACTCCATTACACACCAGTCCACTCCTCTCAACTCCACTGACTCCACTCGTCTCCATTCCATTCCATTCCATTCCATTCCACTCCATTCCATTCCATTCCATTCCATTCCACTCCATTCCATTCCATTCCATTCCACTCCATTCCATTCCGTTCCTGTCTTGCAACAGGATCTCACTCTGTCATCGGGGCTGGAGTGCAGGTGCACAATCTCAGCTCATATTACTTTCCATCATTCCATTTCATTCCATTCTATTGCATTCCATTTCATTCCATTCCACTACACTCCACTCCATTCCATTCCACTCTCCTCCACTCCACTCCACTCCACTCCATTCCACTCCATTCCATTCCTTTCCATTGCATTCCATTCCACTTTATTCCACTCCATTCCAATCCATGCCATTCCATCCAATTCAATTCCACTCAATTAACCTCCACTGCACTCCATTCCATTGCATTCCATTCCATTCCATTCCACTCCTTTCTATTCCATTCCTTTCTTTTGACAGCATCACACTCTGTCACCCAGGCTGGCGTGCACTGGCACAAACTAAGCTCACATTTCATTTCACACTTCCATTTCACTCGATTCCATTCTTTTCCTCTCCACTTCACTCCACTCCCCTCCATTCCCTTCCATCCCATTCCATTCCATTCCATTCCACTCCACTCCGCTCCATTCCATTCCATTCCAATCCATTCCATTCTTTCTTTCAACAGGATCTCACTCTGTCACCCTGGCTGGAGTGTAGTGGCACAATCTCAGCCTACATTTAATTTCATCATTCCATTCCATTCCATTCCACTCTATTTCTTTCCATTCCTTTCTTTTGACTGGATCTCCCACTGTCTCCCAGGTTTAGTGCACTGGCACAATCTCAGCTTATATTTCATTTCACTATTCCATTCCATTTCACTCCACTCCATTTCACTGCATTCCACTCCAATCTATTCAACTCAACTTCAGTCCACTCGACTCCACTCCAATCCAATCCACTACACTCCATTCCATTCCGTACCATTCCATTCCACTCCATTCTACTCCACTCCACTCCATTTCATTCCATCCCATTCCATTCCACTCCATTCTACTCCACTCCACTCCATTTCATTCCATCCCATTCCATTCCACTCCATTCTACACCACTAAACTCCTCTCCACTCCACTCCATTCCATTCCACTCCACTCCACTCCATTCCACTCCACTCCACTCCATTCCATTCCATTCCATTCCATTCCATTCTATTCCATTCCACTCCACTCCATTCCATTGCTTTCTTTCAACAGGATCTCACTCTGTCATCTGGGCTGGAGTGCAGTGGCACAATCTCAGCTCACATTTCATTTCACCATTCCATTTCATTCCATTCCATTCCATTTCATTCCATTCCACTGCACTGTACTCCATTCCATTCCACTCTCCTCCACTGCACTCCATTCCACTCCATTCCATTCCTTTCCATCGCATTCCATTCCATTTTATTCCACTCCACTCCACTCCAATCCATACCATTCCATCCCATTCAATTCCACTCCATTCCCCTCCACTACACTCCATTCCATTCTATTCCATTCCATTCCATTCCTTTCCATTCCTTTCCACTCCTTTCCATTCCGTTCCTTTCTTTATCAGGATCTCACTCTGTCACCCAGGCTGGAGTGCACTGGCACAAACTACGCTCACATTTCATTTCACCCTTCCACTCCCCTTCACTCCAATCCATTGCATCCCATTCCATTCCACTCCATTCCACTCCACTCCACTCTATTCTATTCCATTCCATTCCATTCCAATACAATCCATTCCATTCCTCTCCATTCCATTCCATTCTTTCTTTCAACAGGATCTCACTCTGTCACCCAGGCTGGAGTGCAGAGGCACAATCTCGGCCCACATTTAATTTAATCATTCCATTCCAGTCCATTCCACTCTATTTCTTTGCATTCCTTTCTTTCTACTGGATCTCCCTCTGTCACCCAGGTTTAGTGCACTTGCACATTCTCAGCTCACATTTCATTTCACTATTCCATTCCATTCCATTCCATTCCATTCCACTCCACTCCATTCCACTGCATTTCACTGCATTTTATTCAACTCCACTCCACTCCACTCCAATCCACTCCACTCCACTCCATTCCATTCCATCCTGTTCCATTCCACTCCATTCCTCTCCACTCCACTCCACTCTGCTCTACTCCACTCCATTCCATCCCATTCCATTCCACTCCATTCCACACCACTCCACTACTCTCCACTCCACTCCATTCCATTCCATTCCATTCCATTCCATTCCGTTCCACTTTATTCCATTCCATTCCTTTCTTGCAACAGGGTCTCACTCTGTCATCCAGCCTGTAGTGCAGTGGCACAATCTCAGCTCACATTTCATTTCACCATTCCATTTCATTCCATTCCATTCCAATCCATTTCATTGCATTCCCCTAAACTCCGCTCCACTCCACTCCATTCCATTCCACTCTCTTCCACTCCACTCCACTCCATGCCACTCCATTACATTCCTTTCCATTGCATTCCATTACACTCTGTTCCATTCCACTCCACTCCACTCCAATCCATTCCTTTCCATCCCATTAAATTCCATTCCATTCTCCTCCACTCCATTCCATTTCATTGCATTCCATTCCAGTCCTTTCCATTCCATTCCTTTCTTTTTATAGGATCTCTCTCTGTCACCCAGGCTGGAGTGCACTTGCACAAACTAAGCTCACATTACATTTCACCACTCCACTGCAATCCACTCTACTCAATTCCACTCCAATCCACTCCCCTCTGCTCCATTCCATTCCATCACAATCTACTCCATTCCATTCCATTCCAATCTATTCCATTCCTCTCCATTCCATTCCATTATTTCTTTCAACAGGATCTCACTCAGTCACCCGGGCTGGAATGAAGTGCCACAATCTCGGCCCTCATTTAATTTAATTATTCCATTCCATTTCATTCCAATCCATTCCATTCCATTGCACTCCACTCCACTGAATTCCACTCTACTCCACTCCATTCCACTGCACACCACTCCAAAACACTCCATCCCATTCTGTTCCATTCCAACCCATTCCATTCCACTCCATTTCATTCCACTCCACTCCACTCCATTCCATTCCATTCCATCAAATTCCATTCCACTCCATTCCACTCCACTCCACTCCACCCCACTGCACTCCATTTCACTCCATTCCATTCCATTCCATTCCATTCCATTCCAATCCATTTCATTCCATTGCATTCCTTTCCATTCCATTCCAATCCATTACTTTTTCTACAGGATCTCACTCTGTCACCCATCCTGGAGTTCAGTGGCACACTCTCAGCCCACATTTCGTTTCACCATTCCATTCCATTCCATTCCATTCCATTCCACACCATGCCACTCCACTTCAGTCCATTCCATTCAACTCCACTCCATTCCATTCAACTCCACTTTACTATACTCCATTCCATTCCATCCCTTTCTATTCCACTCCATTCCACTCTACTCAACTCCACTAAATGCCATTCGATCCCTTTCCATTACATTGCATTCCACACCACTCCACTCCTCTCCACTCCACTCCACTCCATTCCATTTCATTCCATTCCACTTTTTTCCATTCCACTCCTTTTTTATGAAAGATCTCACTCTGTAACCCATGCTGGAGTGCTGTGGCACAATCTCAGCTCACATTTCATTTCACCATTCCATTCCATTCCAATCCATTCCTTTCCATTCCACTCCACTCCAATCCAATCCACACCACTCCATTCCACTCAACTCCAATCCACACCACTCCACTCCACTCCATTCCATTCCATTCCATCCCATTCCTTTCCACTCCATTCCCCTCCATTCCATTCCATTCCATTCCACTCTCTTCCATTCCATTCCTTTTTTGTCTATAGGATCTCACACTGTAACCCAGGCTGGAGAGCAGTGGAACAATCTCAGCTCACATTTCACTTCACCATTCCATTCCATTCCATTCCATAGCATTCCACTCCACTCCACTCCACTCCCTTCCACTCTACTCAATTCCTCTCCACTCCATCCTACTCAACTCTACTCCTCACCACTCCACTTCACTCCACTCCATTCCATTCCATCCCATTCCATTCCACTCCCTTCACTCCACTCCATTCCATTCCATCCCATTCCATTCCACTCCCTTCACTCCACTCCACTCCTCTCCATTCCACTCCACTCGACTCGACCCCATTCCATTCCATTCCATCCCATTCCTTTCCACTCCATTACACTCCACTCCACTCTACTCTGCTCCACGCCACTCCACTCCATTCCATTCCATTCCACTCCATTCCGTTCCATTCGTTTTTTTTTCCACTGAATTTCACTGTGTCACCCAGGCTGGAGTGCAGTGGCACAATCTCATCTCATATTTCATTTCACCATTCCAATTCATTCCATTCCATTCCACTCCAATCCATTCCACTCCACTCTACTGCACTCCACTCTATCCCATTCCATCCCATACCATACCACAACATTTCCCACCACTCCACTCCGCTCCTCTCCACTCCCTTCCACTGCTCTACACTCCGTCAAATTCAATTCCATCACATTCCATTCCACTCCATTCCACTCCACTCCACTACACTACACTCTACTTCTTTCTATTCCATTCCACTCTATTCCATTCCATTCCCTTCTTTCGACAGGATCTCACTCTGTCTCCTAGGCTGGAAAGCAGTACCACAATCTCAGCTTATATTTACTTTCACCATTGCATTCCATTCCATTCCTTTCCATTCCATTCCAGTCCACTCCACTCCTCTCCAGTTCATTCCATTCCATTCCACTCTGCTCCACTCCTTCCCATTCCATCCCATTCCATCCCATTCCATTCCACTCCATTCCACTCCACTCCACTCCACTGCACTTCACTGCCGTCCACTGCACTGCATTCCATTCTATTCCATTCCACTCCATTCCATTCCATTCCTTTCTTTTGACAGGATTTCACAATCACCCAGACTGGAGTTCAGTGGCACAATCTAAGCTCACATTTTATTTCACCATTCCATTCCATTCCACTCCACTCCACTCCAATACATTCCACTCCACGCCATTCTGCTCCACTCCACTCCACTCCACTACAGTCCATTCCATCCCATCCCATTCAACTCCATTCCACTCCACTCCACTGCACTCCAGTCCATTCCATTCCTTTCCACTCCATTACACTCCACTCCACTCCTCTCCACTCCACTCCACTCCATCCCTTTCCATCCACTTCCATTCCACTCCAATCTACTCAACTCCCCTGCACTCCATTATTTTCCATTCCATCTCTTACCATTCCACTCCAGTCCACTCCACTCCACTTCATCCCATTCCAGTCCTTTCCACTCCATTCCATTCCATTCCTTTCTTTCAACAGGATCTCACTCTGTCACCCACGCTGGAGTGCATTGGCACAATCTCAGCTCACATTTCATTTCACTCTTCCATTCCATTGCATTCCATTCCATTCCCTTCCACTCCACTAAACTCCACTCCCATCCATTTCAATCCACTCCATTCCACTCCACTACAATCCACTCCATTCCATTCCATCCCATTCCATTCTACTGTATTGCAATCCACTCCACTCCTCTCCACTCCACTCCATTCCATTCCATCCCATTCCTTTCCACTCCACTCCACTACACTCCATTCCATACCATTCCATTCCACTCCATTCCATTCCATTCCTTTCTTTCTACAGGATCTCACTCAGTCACCCAGGCTGGAGTGCAGTGGCACAATCTAGGCTCACATTTCATTTCACCATTCCATTCCATTCCACTCCATTTCATTCCATTCTACTCCACTCGATTCCACTCCACTCCACTCCACTCTACTACACTCCAATCCTTTCCATCCCTTCCAATTCCACTGCGTTCCACTCCACTCCACTCCACTCCATTCCATTCCATCCCATTCCATTCCACTCCATTCCACTCATCTCCACTCCACTCCACTCCATTCCATTCCTCTCCATTGCATTCCATTCCTTTCTTTCAAAAAGTTCTCACTGTGTCACGAAGGATGGACTGCAGTGGCACAATCTCAGCTCACATTTCATTTCAACATTCTATTCCATTCCACTCCACTCGACTCTTCTCCACTCCACTCCATTCCAATCCACTCCATTCCACTCCACTGCACTCCACTCCACTCCATTCCTTTTCCTCCCATTCCATTCTACTCCATTCCACTCCACTCCACTCCATTACACTCCACTCCACCTCACTGCACTCCTCTCCACTCCAGTCAACTTCACTCCAGTACACTCCAATCCATTCCATTCTATTCCATTCCTTTCCACTCCATTCCATTCCAGTCCTTTCTTTCAAGAGGATCTCACTCTGTCACCCAGTCTGGCGTGCAGTGGCGCAAACTCAGCTCACATTTCATTTTACCATTTCATTCCATTCCACTCAACTCCCCTCCACTCCGTCTGACTCCATTCTATTCCACATCTCTTCATTCCACTCCACCGCACTCCACTCCAATTCTTTCCATCTGATTCCATTCCACTCCATTCCACTCCACTTCTCTCCACTTCACTCCACCGACTGGGAATTCTCTCAGTCAAGCTCCAAACTGAAAACCCAGGATGGATTGCAGTGGCACAATCTCAGCTCACATTTCATTTCACCATTCCATTCCACTTCCTTCCATTCCAACCATTCCATTCCTTTCCATTCCATTCCACTCCATTCCACTCCACTCCACTCCACTCCACTGCACTCCACTCTATTCCCTTCCACTTAATTCCATTCTATTCCTTTCTTGTGACAGGATTTCTCTCTGTCACCCAGGTTGGAGTGCAGTGGCACAATCTCAGCTCACATTTCATTTCACCATTCAATTCCATTCCTTTCCATTCCATTCCTTTCCAATCCACTCTATTCCACTCCAGTCCCCTCCACTCCACTACACTCCATTCCACTCCACTCTGCTTCAAACCACTCCACTCCACTGCTTTCCATTCCATCCCATTCCATTCCACTCCATTCTAGTCCACTCCACTGCACTCCACTCCACCGACTGGGATCTCTCTCAGTCAAGGTCCAAACTGAAAAGAATCAGTGGCACAGACAGCAGGAAATAGGCATTTTCTAAAAGACTGGTTCCTGTGTTTGGGGTGAATCTGTGTTTTTCTGTGTCACAAAATTACTTATTTTAAACGTTATGATTTTTCTCCTCCTTATGTATATCGTCCTGTGATATACAGACCAGAGGATTCCTCAGCTCAGAGTTCATGAGGCCCAAAGCTGACGTCCTAAATTTCTATTTAGAATGAATTTAAGCACGTCAGCTAAACACTGCCATGAATCTGTCGGGAATACAAGCTGGGTGGGGGGATGGGTGGAACTGGCTATGGTACACTCACTCCTGTCATCCCCGCACTTTTGGAAGGTGGAGTGCAGGTGGATCCTTCAATCCAAGCCTTGGAAACATGGTGAAATCTCGTCTCAGAAAAATACAAAAACTAGCTGGTTTCATAACCTGGACTCAAAGTTAATAAATAGGCCATGTGTGGTGGCTATGCCTGTCATCCGAGTACTTTGGGAGGCCGAGGTGGAAGGGTCACTGTGTCAGGAGATCGAGACCATCCTGGCTACCACAGTGAATCCCCGTCTCTACTCAAAATACAAAAAGTTAACCAGGCAGTGGCGGGCAGCTGTAGTCCCAGCTATTTTGGAGGCTGAGGCAGGAGAATGGTGTGAACCTGGGAGGCAGAGCTTGAAGTGAGCTGAGATCGCGCCACTGCACTCCAGCCTGGGCAACAGAGCAAGAGTCTTTCTCCAAAATAAATAAATAAATAAGAATAAATAAATAAATAGATTAAAACTGAAAACTAAAAAAAATTGTGGTCAACCGCGCACAATGGCTCACACCTGTCATCCCAGTACTTTGGGATGCTGAGGTGGGCAGATCAACTGGGGTCTCCAGTTCGAGACCAGCCTGACCCTCATGGAGAAATGTCGTCTCTGCTAACAATACAAAACCATCCGGGTGCGGTGGCCCATGCCTGTAATCTCAGCTACTTAGGAGTCTGTGGCAGGAGAATCACTTGAACACGGGAGGTGGAGGTTGTGGTGAGCCAAGATTGTGCTAGTGTACTCCAGGGTGGGCACGAGAGTGAAAATCCATTCCCCCCAAAAAAATATTGAGTGCTTTATTCTGTTATTTTTGCTTCCTACTCTGAGAAGAACACAATACAGCTGTTGTTTGTGTGTCTGCCTCCCTGCCTGCCTGCCTGCCTGGCCTGCCTGTAACAGGGCCTCACTCTGTCTTTCGCCCAGACTGGAGTGCAGTGACACCATTATGGCTCACTCACTGCAGCCTCAACCTCCCCAGGGTTAGTTGATTCCTCAAGGGATCCTACGGCCTTGGCCTCCCAAAGTGTTGGGGTTACAGGTGTGAGCCACAAGCACCCGGCCTGAGTTAATACATCTGGTCTCACTACATCTTAACCACACACATGAAGAACTCAAGTCAAGAGAGAGCTGGCAAGAGACTCAGCATTCTCTCCCAAAAGCACATGTGTCCCGAGCTCCTGTGGTTTTAGGTGGCCGCGCATAGAAGAAAGATTTCCAATGTTTCCAGAGACGTGCGAGCCACAGTCATTCGGGACATCCGAGCATGAGATGGGGTTTCTGACAGCGACTTAAGGGCCAGGAAGGGCCAGAATCTGCCAAGGCCCGTGTTCCAGGGTGGGGCCAATGGAACCCAAGGTAGAGGGAGTTAGTGGTCTGCACATAGAGAGCTCCAGCCCTAGGCCCCACTGTGCAGACCAAATCAGAAGGAAGACAGTCCTTCGTCCTACATGCCACATCCCTCCACTGAACTTGGGAGCAGAAACATGGAAACCACATGTTTCCAAACATGAGGTGACTCTCGGTTTGCAATGGATCACAAGGGGCCGGGCTTTCCAGAGTTGGTAGGATAAAGAAGTCATTCTGGCTCGGCCTCCCCCATCCCCCAGTAACTGTCGCTGGTGAGTTTAAATGAGCCAGGGCTGGCCAGCCCCGGAGCCGCTACGGGGGAGGGGGCGTGCCTGAGGCACTGCAGAAAGTGGGCCTGAGCCTCGAAGATGACGGTGCTGCAGGAACCCGTCCAGGCTGCTATAGGGCAAGCACTAAACCACTGTGCTTACTGAGATGCGGTTTTCCTCACAGAACACCTTTATGCAGAAGTACACTCAGAAGAAGCCTTGTTTTTACTGGATACTTGTTCTTACTGCTCAGGAAAGGCCTATAAAGCATATAGACTCTTGAAAGGACACAGCTGTACTACACCACAATGCAAATACCTGCTTGCAAAATGTTGGGTTGATCTCAGCAAGCTTGCAGAAGGGGAACAAATCTTATTGGGTGGAGTGTTTAATAAACAGAAAAGCCATGATGGTATTGTTACTGAGTTTGGTGATTCAGCTTGCTTTACTCTTTCATTGTTGGGACATGTATATTGCAAGACAGATCGGCTTGCCAAAGGATCAGAGTGTTATGAAAAGAGCTTTAGTTTAAAGCCTTTCCTCTGGTATCCCTTTGAATCATTATGTGAAATAGGTGAAAAGCCAGATCCTGACCAAACGTTTAAATTCACATCTTTACAGAACTTTAGCAACTGTCTGCCCAACTGTTGCACCACACAAGTACCTCATCATAGTTTATGTCACAGACAGCCTGAGACCCTACTTACGGAAACACCAGGATACAATTGAATTAAACAGTTTGAATTTAGAATCTTCCAATTCAAAGTACTCCTTGAATACAGATTCCCCAGTGTCTTCTATTGATTCAGCTGTCATTTCACCTGATACTGTGCCACTGGGAACAGGAACTTCTATATTATCTAAACAGGTTCAAAATAAACCAAAAACTGGTCGAAGTTTATTAGGACGACCAGCAGCTGTTGTCCATTAACTCCAAGTGTTGGGATTTTGCCATTAGAAGCCCAAGTCCGGGAGATTGATCCTATTTACAAAACTACACTAGTATTAGACACCTTCTGTCATTGATGTGCCATCCACCGGAGACTCTTCAAAAAAGCTTGTTGCCAGAATCGGCAAAACTGGAGCACAGTCTGTCTTCTTGCAGAGTGGAAATAGCCAAGATATAACTCCAATTCTTGCAAAAACACAAAGTTCTGGTCCACAAACAAGTGCAACACCTCAGGTATTGAGCCCCACTGTGGCATCTCCCCCAAATGCACTGCCTCAAAGAAATTCACGACTCTTGACTAGTGACAGCTCCACAACCAAGGAGAATAGGAAAAAATTAAAAATGAAGTGTCCACCTAAAATCCCAAACAGAAAAACAAAAATTAAAACTAACGAAGGAGGAATAACTCAACCTAACATAAATGGTAGCCTGGAAATGACAAAATTGGACTCTTCCATCATTTCAGGAGGGAAAATGTCCACAATCACACCTCAGATTCAGGTTTTTAATCTACAAAATGCAGCAGCAGAAGGCTTGATGAACCTTCTTCGTGAAAGGGGGAAAGGTTATTTAGCTTTGTGTTCTTACCACTGCAAACAAGCTATCAATATTTTGAGCCATCTGCCTTCTCACCACTACAATAATGGTTGGGTACTGTGCCAAATTGAAAGGGCCTATTTTGAGATTTCAGAGTACATGCAAGCTGAAATAATATTCTCAGAGGTTATAAGGATTGAGAATTATCGGGTCGAAGGCATGGAGATCTACTCTGCAACACTTTGGCATCCTTAAAAAGATGTTGCTCTTTCGGTTCTGTCAAAAGACTTAACAGACATGGATAAAAGTTCACCAGCCAGAGGCCTGGTGTGCTGCAGGGAACTGTTTCAGCTTGCAACGGGAACACGACATTGCAATTACATTCTTCCAGAGAGCTATCGCAGTGGATCCAAATTATGCTTAGGCCTATACTGTATTAGGGCGTGAGTTTGTCTTCACTGTAGAATTGGACAAAGCATTAGCTTGTTTTCGAAATGCTATCAGAGTCAATCCTAAACATTGTAATGCATGGTAAATGGTAATGAAGTGTAAAGACAAACTCTTATTCATGGTGCCGGTACTCGCTAATTTTTCTTGTTAGATAGCTCTTTCTTGCCATGAATTTAGTTACAAATACTTAGGGATGGTACATACTGGTCAGTAATGTCTAACTGAAATGTTTTCTTACAAAATGTATGTTTTTAACAAACTCTTAAATTAACTCATGATAATAGAATACGAGATCCTTATACTCAACAGTTTCAGTCTTCTACCAAAGTTTTGCAGGTTCTGTAGTTGTCTTTTGTTTGTGTGTGTGTTTCGTTAGTTTTGTTACTTGATTTGTTACCTTTTCTTCGAACACTGAAATGGTGATTGGGACAAAAAGTGCTTGGGAAATTGGAAAAGAATACCGTAATTCACTTATCAGATAATAGAAACAAATATTGCAACAATTCACTAGTTGCTGCTTTCTGACAGTGTTCCAGTTTAAGGGGTTACTATTAAGTTAGTATACCCTTTTATTTAGCAGTATCTCTGTTGTACTGTTTTGTACTTGTGTATAAGTAGACACATTGGAAATTACTACCTATGTCATATTGTTATCAACTGAATAAGATATGAAAACGTTTGGTCCTACTTCTGCCTTAGCACCATACTTACTGTTGACATTTGTTTGATTTTTCTGGACTGATTTAATAGTTTAAACATCAAGAGAAGGCCAGGCGTGGTGGCTCAAGCCTGTCATCCCAGCACTTTCATAGGCTGAGCCAGGCGGGTCATAATGTCAAGAGATAGAGACCATCCTGGCCAACATGGTGGAACCCCGTCTCTATTAAAAGTATAAAAATTAGGTGGGCGTGGTGGAGGGCACCTGTATTCCCAGCTACACGGGAGGCTGAGGCAGGAGAATTGCTTGAACCCGGGAGGTGGAGGTGGCAGTGAGCCGAGATCACGCCATTTCACTCCAGCCTGAGTGACAGAGCGAGACGCCGTCTAAAGAAAAAAGAAATTTAAAAAATAATAAATACATAAATAAATATCAAGAGAAACTATAATTCTGAAGTCATAACTCTGTGGTAGATTTTTGTCAGATGATACAGTTATCTTTGGGGTTAAGTATTACAGCAGTGGAGTTGTATCATTTGATTTGCTTCTAAATCTCAGGTATTATATTACTAAAACATTTTTTGATTTGTGAATGTGTTGTTTAATGGATTATATCTCATTGTGCTGTAGTAGTTACTTTGCCTGAAAGGTGGCCAAAAAGATAGCGCTAGCTATTGCTGATCAATGTAACAATCAACTTGCCAATACTACCTTCTCTTCCGATAGCTATGGTCTCCATCATATTTTAAGGACTCAGTTCTTCATAAGACTTGTGTTGTTTTTGATTTTTTCCCAAGTCTCATTGATCTTTATGTGTTTTCTTTAAATGTATATTGTCTATTCAACTATTTTGCTGGAGTTGCATTCTTAAAAAACTTAACCATATCAAAAATTGTGTTTAAAAGAGGATTATTCAGATTGGCAAACTTTTCCTAGCAAGAGTTTAAATGCTGACGATTTAGGTAGCTCTAAATACTGAGAAACTTTATTTTAACTACAGAGTAGATAGCCTTTCTTTTGTTTTCACTTTCACTATCATTAGCACAGTGTTTAATACCTTTTCTTCATCTATAACACAATTATAATGATATACGAAGCCACTCAAATAAAGCAGATATGTTGTGCTTTAAAAAAAAAAAGAAGTCTTTCTGTGGCACAGCATGAGGTGTGGCTCGAATCTAGAATCTCCAGTGAAAACCAATGAAACAGGGTGAAACCCCGTGTCTACTAAAAATAAAAAAAAATCAGCCAAGCATGGTGGCGCTGAGGCAGGAGAGTCACTTGAACCCAAGAGGCAGAGGTTGCAGTGAGCTGAGATCACGCCACTGCACTCCAGCCTGGGCGACACAGCAAGACTCCATCTCAGAAAGAAACAAACACACAAAGCCAATAAAGGTGTTTACCTCAACGTGTCAGGCTCAGTTCTCTTGGGAGGATATATCCAGCACCCGGGGGAAATGTCAACGGGTGGGGTGGAATCTATTTTGTCGCCTCAAGGGAGGGTTTGAGAGATAGTCCCACAAACGGTGATGGCCTAATGAAGCCCCTCCGCCCAAGAAGCCATATTCATTTCTATCCTGTAGACACCCAAGAGGAAGAATGGGGCTCTCTACAGACCCCACAACCCGCACACGCCCCCCACCTCGTGAAATGGGCTCTCACTCTGCCAGGCTGTATTCACGCCATGTGGTTTTGTAACCTCCAGCGTGTGTGCGTGGGTTGCGGGGTCTGGTGGGGATGGCTGTGGACAGAGGAGGGGATAAAGCAGCGGTATCCCTCAGGTGCCCAGGGCGTGGGACATGGGTAGTGTGGCCAGAGCCTAGGGAACTCATCACCTGTCAGGACGTCTCCCCTCCTGGTCCCCTCTCTGACCTATGTTCCACATCTCAGTTCAGTGTGGACCTTGTGGGTGGAAGTCACCATCCCTTTGGACTTTAGCCAACGAAGGCTGGGCTCCCAGGAGTCTCTCCAGAGTCGGGGCCTTGTGCAGGCTCACAAGGATGCTGACAGTGATGGTTGGTGATGGTGATGTACGTTGGAGGCCTCGGGCCAATGCAGAGGTATCCATTTGACCTCGGTGGGACAGGTCAGCTTTGCGGAGTCCCGTGCGTCCTTCCAGTGACTCATCCAGCACTAGCAAGCATGGTCCCGAGGATCCCAGCTCCCAGCAGAGGCACTTTTGTTCACACAGAATCCTGGGCAAGAAGGCTCTCAGCAGGCTTAAGCCTCCTAGTCAAAAAGCCAAAACCACTTCTGGGATTTTTGTCAAAGAGCCAGTGGTTCCACAAGGGGCCTTGGGTAGTTGCAGAAATGGAGAGAAGTGTTTGCAGATACATATTTGAGACAGAACGGACAGGGCTTGGTCACAGGTCACTTAGGACACAAACAGATGCACATTGAGAAAACCCTCCCAGCATCCTAGGTGAACAGAGGCATGATTTTTCAAGACAGTTGAGGGAGAAGCAACCCCAGATTTTCGGGTTTGATCTTTATTCATATGTAGGATCTATGAGGTATCCAAGTCCAGAAATCAACTCGCCAATTCTGTACAGCATTCTGTAGGGAGATGAAATCTGGGATGTCTGAAGTTAAGAATTCAGGCCTTGGTAATGGATTAGATTAAATGTACTTGAGCTTATTTTGCAAAGAAAGAGAGGGTAGGAGATAGCAAGAGCCAGAGAGTGAGCAAGAGAGAGAGAGAGAGACAGAGACAGAGAGACACACAGAGAGAGAGACAAAGATACACAAAGAGAGACAGAAAGAGAGAGAGAGACAGATAAAGAGACAGAGAAAGACAGAGATGGACAGAGACAGAGAGAAACAGAAAGAGAGAGAAACAGAGAGACAGGAAGGGAGAGAGACAGACAGAGAGAGAGGCAGACAGACAGGCAGACAGACAGGCAGAGAAAGAGAGTAAGATGGAAGGCAGACACACACAGAGGGGGAGAGAGAGAGAGACAGAGACAGACAGAGAGAAAGAAAGAGACAGACAGAGAAAGAGACAGAGAGAGAAAGACAGATAGACAGACAGAGAGAAACAGCCAGAAAGAGAGAGAGGCAGACAAAGACAGAGAGAGAGAGAAACAGAGAGACAGGGAGAAGAGAGAGACAGACAGACAGGCAGAGAAAGACAGTAAGATACAAGAAGACGAGAGAGAGAGATAGGCAGAGACAGAGAGAAAGAGACAGAGAGAGACACAGATCGGCAGAGAGAGAGAGAGAGACAGACAGACAGAGAGATCAACCAACAGACAGACAGGCAGAGAAATAGAATAAGTCAGAAGACAGAAACAGTGAGAGATACAGACAGAGAGAGACAGAGACAGAGAGAAAGAAGATAAAGACAGACAGACAGAGAAAGAGACAGACAGAGAAAGACAGAGACAGACAGAGACAGAGAGAAACAGACAGAAAGAGAGAGAGAGAAACAGAGAGAGAGATAGAGACAGGCAGGCAGAGAAAGAGAGTAAGACAGAAGACAGACACAGTGAGAGAGACAGGCAGAGAGAGAGACAGAGAGAAAGAGAGAGACAGACAGACAGAGAAAGACAGAGACAGACAGAGAGAAACAGAAAGAGAGAGACAGAGACAGAGAGAAACAGACAGACAGGGAGAGAGAGAGACAGAGAGACAGACAGACAGGCAGAGAAAGGGAGTAAGACAGAAGACAGACACAGTGAGAGACAGGCAGAGAGACAGAGAGAGAGAAACAGACAGGCAGAGACAGAGAGAGAGAAACAGACAGGCAGAGACAGAGAGAGAGAAGACAGAGAAAGCAAGAGACAGAGACAGACAGAGAAACAGAGAGAGGCGGAGAAAGGGCGTGCTCAAGAAATAATTACACATATTTTATAATGCTTTCGATCCCATAAACTGTGGCTGGCGTATACTTTGAAAACAACAACAACAACAACAACAACAGCAAGAGCAGCAGCAGCAGCAGCAAGAGCAGCAGCAGCATTTGCTTACAGATTTCTAGAAAACAAGATATTATGAAGTATAGTAAACATCAACCGGCTCTCACTACACGTGGAAAGATTAACAAACAGCAGCTAACATGTCCTGGGGAAAATACACGTCTTCCTGAAAACTGGGGATTTCTACTTCACCTGAAAAGAAATACATACAAAAAAGGAAAAACACAAACAAAACAAAACAAGCCAACAAACATGGACCAAGGCACCGTCCCTGGAAATCTTTTTTTTTTTTTTTAGGATTTTTTTGTTTTTTTGTACTTTAAGTTTTAGGGTACATGTGCATAATGTGCAGGTTTGGTACATATGTATCCATGTGCCATGTTGGTGTGCTGCACCCATTAACTCGTCATTTAGCATTAGGTGTATCTCCTAATGCTATCCCTCCCCCCTCCCCCCACCATCCCTGGAAATCTTAAGTGAGCAAAATATTAGTTTTCAGAAAGCGTTTCTATTTTGGGCAAATACTAAGGAGGCCCAGACTAGAGCTGTGATGCCGTTCCCATTGTGAAACTATGCTGGAGGGAGGAGAAACTAAAACATCATGAAAAAAGGTGATTGAGGCCCAGCCATGGTGAAGCTTTCCTAGGGAGGGAGGCCTGAGGAGGGAAGCGGGGGAAAAACCCCACAACTGCAGACCTGCCATCTTGCCCACGTGGGTCAAGGGCTATGCCAGCGGCCCAAGCTGCCTCTGGGGAAGTGGGACCGTGCCTCCCCAATCTTCAAAAACGGTGGCCACTGAGTGAGGCCTGACGCCCACCGATGCAAATGTCAGCCCGGCAAGAATGAGATCTCCGGCAAGGGGTGGGGGAAGGGGAGAGAAGACCGAGGCACACAGAGGTGGCTCTGGAAGGTTTCCAAGCAGGGTGTTGGGAGGCAGGGGGTGGGGGGCTTGGGGGGAACCCACCTAACTGACTAAATGAAGGCAACTTGACGTGGGTAGCGGGGGGAGCCAGGGGGCAACTTGAAAAATTAAACTAAAGCCCAAGTAGAAGAGTCTATGCACATGAAAGAAACCAAAACACAAAGAAAACTAAAGCACTGATCAAAGAACAATAGGGCACCCGCCAAGGCGGAGGTTCCCTAGGCAACGAGGGAGAGAGGGAGGGGCTTCCAGAAGGGGGAGAGAGAAACCAGTTGCCCCAGGCTCGGTGAAGTCAGCGAGACCTCCCTAGGTGTCACCTCGACTTTCAATAATAGTGGCCGCTAGGTGATGCCCAAAGACAACCCATGCCTGCAAGTGTCAGTCAGCATGGAAAAGAATTTATTTATTTATTTATCTCTCTATCTATCTATTTATTTATTTATTTAGAGACAGAGTCTTACTCACTCTACAGCCCGGGCTGTAGTGTAGTGGTGCAATCTCAGCTCACTGCAGCCTCCGCCTCCCAGGTTCAAGCGATTCTCCCACCTCAGCCTCCTGAGTAGCTGGTATTACAGGCGCCTGCCCCATGGCGCCCAACTCATTTTTGTATTTTTAGTAGAGATGGGCTTTCACCATGTTGGCAAGGCTGGTCTCCAACTCCCAACCTCAGGCGATCCACCCACCTCGGCCTCCCAAAGTGCTGGGATGAGAGCCGTGAGCCACTGCGTCCAGCATTAACGATTTATTTTTAAGTTGAGGAGCTTACCAGGGAAATATGAGAAGTATGAACGCCACATGTGACAGAGAGAAAAGTCTGAAAATGCCCCTTCCATCCAAGTGGGGACCTGGCCCCTACCTCCCGAAATCATACACCGAGTGGAGAAGCCCAGCAAGGCCTGTCTGTCTAGATTTCTCTCAGTCTCTCTAGGCACGCGCTTCTCACTTTCAAGGAAGGTAGAGGGCCCTCACTGGCATGGGGGGTCTGACAGACTGACAGAGAAAGAGACAGACATAGAAAGACAGAGATGGACAGAAAGAGACAGAGAGAAACAGACAGAAAGAGAGAGAGACAGCAACAGAGAGAGAGAGAAACAGACAGAAAGGGAGGCAGAGAGACAGTGATAGAGACAGACAGGCAGACAGAGACAGACAGAGAGAGACAGAGAGAAACAGAGAAATAGAGAGAGACAGAGACAGAGAAAGACAGAAACAGACAGAGACAGAGAAATAGAGAAAGAGATGGAGAGAGAAAGGGAGAGAGAGAGAGATAGACAGACAGAGAAAAAGAGTAAGACAGAAGACAGACACAGTGAGAAAGACAGGCAGAGAGGGAGAGATGGAGACAGACAGAGAAAGAGACAGACAGGGAGAAACAGAAAGAGAGAGACAGAGACAGAGAAAGAGAGAGAAACAGACAGGGAGGGAGAGAGACAGAAAGAGAGAGACAGACAGACAGACAAACAGAGAAAGACAGAGACAGACAGAGAGAAACAGACAGAAAGAGAGAGAGATGGAGAGAGTGAGAGATAGAGAGAGAGAGAGAGAAAGGGAGGGAGAGAGAGAGACAGACAGACAGGCAGAGAAAAAGAGTAAGACAGAAGAAAGACACAGTGAGAGAGACAGGCAGAGAGACAGAGACAGAGAGAAAGAAAGAGAGAGACAGACAAAGAGACAAAGACAGAGATAGACAGAAACAGCTAGAGAGAGAGACAGAGAGGGCAAGAGCGAGAGAGACAGAGAGAAACAGACAGGGAGGGAGAGAGACAGACAGAGAGAAACAGAAAGACAGGCAGAGAAAGAGAGTAAGATAGAAGGTAAGCACAGAGAGAGAGGGAGAGAGAGAGAAAGAGAGAGACAGGCTGGGAATGGTGGCTCACTCCTCTCATCCCAGCAGTTTGGGAGGCTGAGGCAGGCAGATCACGAGGTCAGGAAATCAAGACCATACTGGCTAATATGGCAAAACCCCGTCTCTACTAGAAATACAAAAAATTAGCTGGGCATGGTGGCAGGCACCTGTAGTCCCTGCTACTCGGGAGGCTGAGGCAGGAGAATGACGTGAAGCTGGGAGGTGGAGCTTGCAGTGAGCCAAGATCACGCTGCTGCACTCCAGCCTGGGCAACACAGTGAGACTCTGTCTCAAAAAAAAAGAAAGAGAGAGACAGACAGACAGAGAAAGAGACAGACAGAGAGAGACAGAAAAAAACAGACAGAAAGAGAGACACACACACACAGAGAGAGAAACAGAAAGGCAGGGAGGGAGAGAGAGAGAGAAAGGCAGACAGACAGGCAGAGAAAGAGTAAGACAGAAGACAGACACAGTGAGAGAGACAGGCAGAGAGAGAGGGACAAAGACAGAGAGAAATAAAGAGAGAGACAGATGGACAGAGAGAAACAGACAGAAGGAGAGAGACAGAGAGAGTGAGAGAGAGAGAGACAGAAAGGGAGGGAAAGAGACAGGCACAGAGAGAGACACAGGCAGAGAAAGAGAGTAAGACAGAAGATAAGCACAGACAGACAGAGAGAGAGTGAGAGAGACAGACAAAGAGACTCAGAAAAAGAAAGAGAGAGACAGAAAGAGACGGAAAAAACAGAGACAGACAGAGAGAGACAGAAAGAGAGAGACAGAGAGAGAGAAACAGACAGAAAGAGAGAGACAGAGAGAGAGAAACAGACAAGAAGGGAGAGAGAGAGACAGACAGGCAGAGAAATAGAGTTAGACATAAGACAGACACATTGAGACAGGCAGAGAGAGAGAGAGACAGTGAAAGAGAGAAAGAAAGAGACAGACAGAGAAAGAGACAGAGAAAGACAGAGATGGACAGAGAGAGACAGAGAGAAACAGACAGAAAGAGAGAAGGTCCTAGCCCAGTGGCGATACAGTGACTTTTCTTTCATTTTCTCTCTTTTATTTCTTTTCTGTTTTTCTTTTCTTTTCTTTTTTTCTTTTCTTTTCTTTTCTTTTCTTTTTTTTCTTTTCTTTTCTTTTCTTTTTTCCTGTCTTTCTTTTTTTCCTTCTTTCTTTCATTCATTTATTTATTTGGAGACTGAGTCTCACTCTGTTGCCCAGGCTGTAGTGCAGTGGCGTGATCCCAGGTCACTGAAACCTCCACCTGCCAGGTTCAAGCAATTGTCCCACCTCAGCCTCCCAAGTAGCTGGGATTACAGGTGTCTGCCCCACCACGCCCGACTCAGTTTCGTATTTTCAGTAGAGACTGCGTTTCACCATGTTGGCCAGGCTGGTCTTGAACTCCTGACCTCGTGACCTACCCACTTTGGACTCCCAAAGTGATGGGATGACAGACGTGAGCCATTGCATTCAGTGTACAGTGCCATTTCTTAGAAATCACTCACGGGAACACAAACTTATAGGTCATGTGTAGAGATTTTATTATTTATTTATTTGTTTATTTATTTATTGCTCGGGGAGGTGGGGGGATGGAGTTTTGCTCTTGCTGCTCAGGCTAGAGTGCAATGGCATAGCGGGCTCAAGGAGTCAACCTATGGCAGAGATGACACGTCATTCAGAGTGTAAGGGCCACAGCGAAAGGTGGCAGGGCCCACGCTTTTAAAGGCTGAAATCCTGGCGGCTCAGGCCTGTCATCCCAGCACTTTGGGAGGCCCAGGAGGGTGGATCACTTGAGGTCAGGAGTTTGCTACCAGTGTGGCCAACATGGAGAAACCCTGTATCTACTAAAAATAGAAAACATTAGCCAGCTGTGGTGGTGAGTGCCTGTAATCCCAGCTACCGAAGAAGAATCACTGAAAACCAGGGAAGCAGAGGTTGCAGTAAGCTGAGAGAGCACAACTGCACCTCAGCCTGGGTGACAGAGTGAGAGAGACTCAGTAAAAAAACAAGAAAAGAAGAAAAAAAAAAAGAACAGGCCCAAATACTGCATTGCCAGGAGTAACAAGGAGCTTACTTAATGGGTAGAGTTTTGTTTCTGCAAGTTGAAAGAAGGTTCCTATGAATGGGAATGATAGTTGCAAAACAATGTGAATGTAGTTAATTTTTCTTAGCTGCACACTTACAATAGGTAAAATGGTTAATTTTATGTACACTTTAGCACTATGTAAAAAATAATTTTTAAATAAACAAATTATAGCTATCTGCAATATCATGAATTAATACCATAACTATAATGTTGCATAGAAGAAAGTAGATGTAAAAGTATACATATTATACAATTTCACTTATATAAAATCCAAAAAGTGAACGCAACTGAGTTTCTGGCTTCCAGTAATAAGTAAAGTAGTTTGTTGAATACTTCACAGATAACTGTAACAAAGCTCTTTGGTCACAGGGCTTCAGCACTGCAATCCCAGCATGCACCAGGCTCAAGGAGAGTGCGCTAATCAGTGGAGGAAGGGACGAGGCTCCGCACGTCTCGCTGGTCTTGCTGGGAGATGCAGTCTCATAAACGCTCCCAGTCCTTTGTTCACAGGGCTGCAGCACTACAATCCTAGCATGCACCGGGCTCAGGGAAAGTGCGTGTCACTAGAGGAAGAGGCAGGGCCGTGCGCGCCTCAGTGGCCTTGCTGGGAGATATAGTCTCATAAAGACTCCCACCCTTTCGTCACCGGGCTGCAAGACTACCGTCCCAGCATGCACCCAGCTCGGCGACAGTGCGCATTACTGGAGGAAGAGACTGGACCGTGGGCGCCTCCTTCTACTTGCTGGGAGATGTAGTTTCATAAAGACTCCCAGACTTTCCGGTCCCGTGGCTAAAGGACTACCATCCCAGTATGCACAGGGGTCAGGGACAGTGCGTGTCACTGGAAAAAGAGGCGGGGCTGTGTGCATCTCCCTAGGCTTGCTGGGAGATGTATGCTCATAAACACTTCCAGTCCTTTCCTCAAAGAGCTGCAGGAGTACAATCTTAGCAAGTCTTGGGGACAATGCGTGTCACTGGAGGAAGAGACCGGGCTGTGTGCACCTCCCTAGGATTGCTGGAAGATGTATTGTCATAAACACTCCCAACCCTTTGGTCAAAGGGCTACAGGACTACAATCCCAGCGTGCACCTGGCTCCAGGGCGAGGCGCAGATCTGGAAGAAGGGGCAGAGTGGTACACGCCCCACCTAATATGCTGGGAGCTGTAGTCCATTAACTACTCTCAGCCTGTTTGTCGGTAGGCTTCAGAACTATAATCCTAGCATGTACCGGGATCAGGGGTGAATAGCCCTGGAGGGAGGGGCAGAGAGGTGTGGACTTCCTGGAGTCCAAAGCATTGCTGGGTTCTTATGCTATGCCGACTCTGCAAGGTGAGTACAAAGGTGCATCTGGAGGGCAGGTCTGGGCTGAGCATTGAGGAGGGTATTACCCTACGAAGATACCTTACCTTTTCCCAAATCGGGCGGGTTGTCCTCACCCGACTGGCACTATCCTTCTCAGGTTCCTCTTTCAGTTGAACCCAGGGTTCTTTCCAGAGCATTACGTCTTCTGCAGCCCAGGGCGCTGCCTTCTTTCCTAAACTGCTGTGGAAATTTTCCTGCTGTCTGAGACACTGTCCATTGTGCCGCAGCCCTCTTTTTTCTCTAGCCAGAGCACACACTCAACTGTTTTTGAGAGAAATCTTCCACCTGGCCTGCTTGTGAGCAGCTTCAGAGCTCTACAGGGGGTGACAAGGGCTGTGGCTTCCTGGAAATATCACTCTCAAAGTCGCCTTTTTCATGAATGTTAAAGTCTAGGCATCAGAAAAGTTAATTATTGGGTTGCACAAAATCTGCTAAGAGCAAAGGAAAAAACCCCACTTCCGAGGCGTGAGTCTTGTGAGCCGTTTTCATCAACCCATTTAAGTGGACAAGCTCTGAAATACAAACTGAAGCTGCCGACTATTTAGGCATTTTACACTTGAAATCAATGCTCTCATCTCAGTCAGGCCTGGCTTGCCAGCGGCTCAGAGCCACAAATGGGACCTGATACGTGAGGAACAAATAGTGTTCCAGCTTTATGGGGGCAACTTTTAAGATGTGGAGCACTTGGGGTCATTTGAAACCCGCTATCTTCAGTAGGGACTTTTTCTTCTAGAAAGCATTTGCATTTTGATTTTATCTGTCTTCAAGCTGGCCCTTTGTTTATTTTAATAGTAAAAAACACATTCCTGGGTGGAGATTTAAGATGCTAATGAGACACGCAATGTATGCACAAATGTGTACAGCTACTGCACTTGTGCACCCAGAAGACAAATCAGAACATGCTTACTGTAACATTTCTTTCCGCCTTCTTATGAATAATCATGCAAAACTCCCATAAATAGGGTTTCTCCAGCAATAATTAATGCTGTTTCACTTTTATGAGCAGGCTGCCCTGGAATCTCTTTCTCAGACTGTACCATCTATTCTGCTTTTAATTTTCAAAATATTCTTTTTTTGTTATAAATTATGCTGTGCTTCTTTTGCTGTGTGTCTCTTGTTTAAATTCTTTTAAACTAAGAAGGTCTGAAACAAGGTATTACATCAGCCATCAACAACTCTGGTGCCATGACCTGGGGAGAGGCTTGTCTGCTTCATTAATTTCAGTTTCCCTTTACTTACAGTGAATACTATGGCAGTTCCAAACTACCGAGTTAACTATCACTGCTTGTTCCAGAGCTGTTTCAGTGAAGTTCTGGGGGAAACGTTTTTAAGTCACCTGTATTCTTTAGAGAGAGAATATATGTCTGCTCTCCTTTTGGCTGCTGCTTCTGTAGTATCGATAAACACACTAACCACAGGGGTTGCCCTCAACATTTCATATTTGGGCTACCTTGCTGCTTCGTTTCACATCTTTCTGTCCACAGTTCAGACTCAGCTTATTGTTTGCTGTCCCTTCAGCAATACTCGATCGCCACCTAGTGGTTATTATAATGTATTTTCTGGTCAGGTTTTCTGTTTACAAAATTTTTGTTTTGTTTTGAGCAGCACATTAAGAGAACCCTGTCCCTTCAGGCTTTATGCACTTCCCAGCTCCTTGAAATTGTTCTTCAACAAGCTTTCTTTGCTGAACAAAAGATGCACAGTCATGTAGATGCCCGGTCACAGGGATTGCACCTGAACATTCCAGGTGTTATAACTGGGCATCACAAATGGCAAACCAGTGAATTAGGGCAAGGCTTGTCAGCCAGACATCTGTCCCCCAGCCAGCAGTGGGAGTCATCTCGGTAAGGCTGGAGATGTCCACCGCTGGAAGAGCTAGGACGGTGTATGGAAAATGCCTATGGCCTCCTAGAGCTTCAGTTAATTGGGTTTTGAGGGGATGCGCTGGACACCTTGGTGGTTCCACTTGGCTCATGAGGATGCCCACAGCCTCCTGGACTTCAGTAAATGTTCTGTCATTGCAGGATTCTGGCACCGTGGGAGCCGCTTCCTCTACTGTCACTGAAACACCCCTGGGATGTATATCTAAAAATTAGAACAGCTTTTGGCTGAATGAACTTAGAAAAACGAAAACCTTGTCTTCTTTTGTAACACTATTTAGCCTGCCTACAGATTAGCTGACAAAACATGGCTGGAGAATGAGACTGGAACTTTAACTCCATCCTACAGCTAGATCTTTTCTGTAGAAATCAGGGAAAATGGTCTGAAGTATCCTATGTGCAAGCCTTTATGGCCTGACAACAAAACCCAGCTCTATGCAGCACCTGCGGGCTAAAGCCTAGTAAGCCAGAAAGCCCCTCAGAAGCATTAGAAGATCATCTCTTATTAAGGGGAAGGGACCCCAGACCCCACAGCCCAACACCAGCTCCAGACAGGGGCCTTCAGTGTCCACACCTCCCTTAGAATCCCCAGCATCCCCCACAATATCATAGTCTTCTGTAGAATCTAAGCTTGTTTTACCTCCTCCTTATGCTCCTCTCCATCGGTCTTTGCCAGGTACAATAGAGACCAGCCCAGCTGCGGTTACTCATAGTGGGACTTCATACCATCCAGGGCCAGAGAAATTGCTCCCCTTACAGAAAGTCCCAAATGGAGAGAATACCATCAGAGTGCTTGTTCTACTCTCAATAAATGATCTAATCCAATATAAGCAACAACTCTGATGGCCCTCAGACAACTTCAGCGCATTTACTGAAGGCTTCCAGGCTCTAACTTTGACCACCATTCAACTGTACCATCCATAAATGGACCGAATGACTGCTGCCAACTTAGCTGCACAAAATTTTGCTTATTGGCAAAAAAAATAGAAAATACTTAAAAGGTTTGTTGCTTTCACCATTTTAATGCAAAATACTTTTGCAGCACAAATGTCACCATAAGGTGAAGCCTTGGGAATCCAGTATAAACCATCTCAGAAAGCCTCAATGGGTCCACAACAAGCAGCAGAGGGCCTCAATAGACTTCAACAACATCTGGACTCCATGGCCACTGCAGTCCGACAAAACCAAAGAGCCTGAGATCTTCTCTCAGCTGGGCAAAGAGGAGCATGTTTATATCTAAAAGAAGAATGCTGTTTTTGAGATCAATCAGCTTGGTTTAGTCCAAGAAAATATTAACAATATCATCACCCCGGCAGACAAAATTGAATCTCCAGGAACTTCCATGGGAACATGAAAGCAATGTCTATTACTTGCCTTACTCTCTTTAATAGTAACAGTCATTACTATACTTTCAGCTTTTACTTTTTTTCCAATTTTGTTTAAAATGTTAACTGATTTCTTGCTCTCTTGCTTATGGCAACTCCATGTTTGCATGATGGTTTTGCAAGTCTTTCCACATTTGGCTGCCAATATCTTGCCCACTGGTTCCACGAATGACATGGTTTCCACCCGGTTAGATCACACAGGAAGAAACTTTAGGGCCCAGGCTAGGCAGAAATAAAACAGACTCAGCGGGGAAACAGCTCCAGAAAAAATGATCTAGCCCCTCAACCTCCAATATGATTATGACCCTAAGATCTCTTAGGGGGAAATTGAGGCAGAATAGATAGTCAAGAAAATGACCTCCTGACATTGTGACATTTCTTTAACTCTGACTCTCCCCTTCTGCCATAGCCCTGACAAAACCGGACGTGGTGACATATAACTAGACCTAGTCATCAGCTAATATGACTCTCCTCTTTTGCCTGCACCCAGCATATTTTGAGTATTGTGACATATCATTTATCTCAACACCTGCAGGATGAAAGGCTCCTGCCTGAGGCAGCCATCAGTAAAAATTGTCATTCTCCCACATGAACACAGCCCATAATTGAGGTTTTGAATCTCACACCCAGAGGCAGTCAAAAGTTGGAAAATTGGGTCTCATAAGTGGATGTTGTCCACAAGTGGGTTTGTGACTCCCTGATCAAGATCCAAAACACTTGTGAGGCTGTGACTCCACTAAGATAACTCAGTTTTCAAAAGGCATTAAGGCTGTCATGGAAAAATCCATTCCACCATTGAGATTGTGACTTATGTATATAGATGCAACATACAGAAGGCCTTGACTCTCATACCCAGAACCGGCACTTATGTGGGCTTGTTAATCTCATGCAGGGACCTTCATGCAGGTGTGATTCTGACGTACACTTCTATGTCGGATAGTTAAATCCATGGACTTTCCTGCAGACGTGATTCTGATGTACACCTCTATGTGGGGTTGTTAATCTCATCCATGGACGTTCCTGCAGGTGTGATTCTGACGTACACCCCTATGTGAGATTGTTAATCTCATCCATGGACGTTCCTGCAGGTGTGATTCTGACGTACACCCCTATGTGAGATTGTTAATCTCATCCATGGACCTTCCTGCAGGTGTGATTCTGACGTACACCTCTATGTGGGATTGTTAATCTTATCCATGGACCTTCCTGCAGGTGTGATTCTGACGTACACCTCTATGTGGGATTGTTAATCTTATCCATGGACCTTCCTGCAGGTGTGATTCTGATGTACACCTCTATGTGGGATTGTTAATCTCACCCAGGGACCTTCCTGCAGGTGTGATTCTGAGTACACCTCTATGTGGGATTGTTAATCTTATCCATGGACCTTCCTGCAGGTGTGATTCTGATGTACACCTCTATGTGGGATTGTTAATCTTATCCATGGACCTTCCTGCAGGTGTGATTCTGATGTACACCTCTATGTGGGATTGTTAATCTTATCCATGGACCTTCCTGCAGGTGTGATTCTGATGTACACCTCTATGTGGGATTGTTAATCTCACCCAGGGACCTTCCGGCAGGTGTGATTCTGATGTACACCTCTATGTTCGTTGCAGTTAGCCGAGATCGCACCACTGCACTACAGCCTGGGCGATAGAGTGAGACTCTCTCAAAAGAAAAAAAAGGAGGCAATGACCTTGCTTCCTGCCTCTGCCTGAAGTTAGGGGTCCCTGACCTCTGCTGGCACCTACCAGTCAAAGTGGATGGGGTCAGGGGTCAACTCTCAGCCGAGCGCAGGGCCCTTCCCCTCTCGCTACCCCACACAAGTGAAGCTGCTGGTCATAGCTGACCCGGAGCTGCTCTGTGTCCCACAGTTCCTTGCTGAACCAGTGGTATTTATGGGTTACACTGTGATGTTTCACTGCATCATACTACACGGTACAGTGAGATGCACTGAAACATCACACAATCCTCTGTAAACATGTGTAATCATCATGTGTTAATTATATGTTTCACTGCATCACATTGTAGCATATACACTGTACAGTGATCCAACCAGTGTAATTAGCATATTTAACACCATAAATATTTATTTCCTTGTGCTAATAAAGTTCAAAATCCTCTCTTCGAGCTATTATAGAATAAACGGTACATTATTATTAGCTATAGCCATCGTACTGTGTAATAGAACATCAGGATTTATTCTTCCTAACTGTAACTTTGTACCTAGAGACAAAGCTCTCCCCACTCCCTCATCCTTCTGCCATCACTAACCTCTGGTAACCACCATCCTACCATCTACTTCTATGTGATGGACTTCTTCAGATGTCACATGAGTGAGAGCACGTGGTCTTTTTCTTTCTGTGCCTGGCTTATTCCACTTAACATAATGTCTTCTAGGCTCATCCATGTTGACACAAATGACGGAACTTCATTCTGTTTTATGACTGAACATTATTCCTGTTTGTGTGTGCATGTGTGTGTATGTGCGTGTGTGTGTGTGTATGACATTTTCTTTATTCATTCTGTAGATGGGCACTTATAAACTGTTGGTAGGAATGTAAATTACTACAATCATTTCCCATTTCTATAGGGAGAACAACATGGAGGTTTTTCAATAAATTATAAATAAAACTACCATATGATCCAGCAATCTCATTACTGGGTTTATATCAAAAGGAAATAAAATAAGCACGTCAAAAAGATAGCTGCACTTCCATGTTTATTAAGCAGTATTCACAACAACCAAAGCCATTATTTATTCTTAGTATTTCTTAATTTACCTTTTTTTCATATATTACACCCTAAACTTTTAAAGGATTCATGTCTGGTTTCCAATTTCTGAAACTTAGGAGTCACTGATTCTTCGACTATTGCCTTCTTGTTTAAAGAGTCTAGTAAAACAATTAAATGCTTTCTATTTCTTCAAAATTTAACCTAGTTATATAAATATATTTATTTATATTTTCTATTAATTTGCCCTCTATAACATATATGACTACATTAGTTGTGATCAGCATTTCACTTTACTAGTCCTCTTTTTGGCTCAGCCTATTTTAATATGCAATTTATAATGCTGTCCATTAAATTGTTTTACAACACTTTCAATACTTTACTTTTCATTTGCCTTTTTTCCAAAGATAGATTGAGAAGCTCGTAGTTTCTTTCTACATTATTTTGCTTTCTTGTTTTTCCATTATATTGACTTAAACATTTAAATATAAATTCAATATCTGAGATTTATGTGCCATATTTCTTCTGATGCTTCACCCCAGTAGCTCATCTCCTTGTGTGCAACATAATTTATAATTTAATCCTCACATATGGGAGACATAACATTCCAATGCCTGCAGACAGTTTCTCTTTGTTTATTCCATTTGCCTTGTCAGAAAGGACCAACCCACATGTGCCTGACATTCTTGTGATCAGACGCATCTGAGTGGAGCCCTGGACTCTTAGGTTGATTACTTCTCTAGATCACTACCTTTATTTACTTCCAGTCCTGGGGTGTTTTCTTAATTTCCTTTGAACTATGTTAGGAATTCTGTGAATTCTTGTAACTTCTTGGTGATTTTAATTGTGTGCATTAAATGTTTAAAGTAAATTATTTTTCTGAAAAGCAGAAATATCCATAGTTACATATATGAGTGAAATATTTTACATAGATTTGGCATATGGCATCTGTCACTACCTCATGAGAAATTCCAAGTTTTTTCATTTGAAACGCCCCTCCCATCAATAGACCATATTGTAATAATTTGTAGAATGAGATTACTTTTATACCATTAGAAAATTAATTATATATTATGTACCTATTTTTTAAATACTCCACTGCAATAAAGAGTGTATGGTAAAAGTATAATTTTCTCTGACATAAAACTAATATGAGTAAAATTATTTACCTGAATTCAGAACTTTTCGCTTCAATTGCCATTCTTTCTCATTAGCACTTCCCTAATCCATAAAAGAGATCATTTGTATTTTTTAATTCATAATTTATTGAAATGAGTTATTTAACATTATAATGCTTTATGGCAGTTTAGGACATTTTCGATAAATATATTGAGCTTGAGGCCCTGGCTAAGTATTCCTTTTGTACTAGAAATCAGATTTTTCTGGCACAGCTTCATTGCCTGCAATGGTATTTATAAAAAGTATGAATGCCAGCACATGGACTATTTCAACACTGTGCTCATTTGTTCATGTATAAACATTTCATTAGCTATGAAACAAACCAAATACAAATGCTGAATGTATAGTACATATCAACAAATTCAGAGTCTTCACCGAAGAAAACAATAAAAGACGAATTTTCTTTGACATGTCACCTGTTCATTAGTTCTTTAATATGATTTAGGCTGTTCCAAATATAAGAAAATTTAGGACTCACTATCCATGTTTTCTCAACATTTTTTTATCTAGGTCCTGAAGAGCATAAAAAATACTGTATATTGTCAGATTTATTTTTATAGACATTCATTGTTTCTTTTGCTGTATTTCCTGTGCATCTTCGTATGAATATATGGAGACAAGGACAAATGTACATTTAAGTGGTTATATGAATTTTGCTTATATGGCTAATTTCTTATATGGATGTTGTAAATGACAAGATAAAATAGTAAAGTTTGATAAACTTATCTGTGCCCTGTGAACTTTAGTTCACTTACTGTATAACTTAATTCAGTCACTAACAATTAGTTTAAAAAGTGTTTTTTAAAAGCTGCAAACCAAACTTTATTACACACATCTGAATCAGGAAAGGGTAAACTGTGACACAGTTTTTTTGTGCCACTGACTTTTTTGGGGAGAAACGTTCTGCAATAAAATAAGAGTTTCCAAACTATTTTTTAAAAAGCTTGAGTTTTCCTCTGTGATTAACCTTCACTCCTCAGTCTCTTTTACCCAAAGAAGGGTTCTTAGGTCATCTTTCTGAAGTTTAGTTTCTGGAAAGTTTTCAGCAAACCTCTCCTGTGATTTGTCCTAGTTTCTGTTGTTGCTGTTGTTGTTCTTGTTGTGGAGAAGGTGAGTCTCTTTAATTGAGGATGGTTTGTCTGTCTCCAATCCTGCCTGTGTTTGCCGAAGCTGAAGCTGTATCAGAGTTCTTATTCTCCCACCATCGTTCCCCAGGCCTTCTCCTGTTTTCAACACTTCTTTTTCAACATCTTCTGACCTTTGTCAGTGTCAGTAATTTCAGAATGAACAGATGCAGGAGCATCATCTTTTTTGAAATTTCCTTCACTTCCAATCTGCTCCCTATGTTTTCCAGCTCTATCTTTATATTTTAGATTCTCTAGTATCTTAACATCTTCATAGTCTCTATTCTGTAAACCATATTTTACTCAAATATTTTAAAAATCCTTTTCTTCTTTCCAGCTCGTTTCCTTCTTAGTTCATGTTGGACCAACAAATGATTGATCTTTCTTATCAAAGAAAATGTGCACTCTAACCTACCATGGTTCACATCCAACACAGCTATCACTGTCAGGGTGAATGTAATAAGATTAGGAGTTTTGATATCATGATCTTGCTGATCTGACAGTTCAGTCATTCACTTTATTTGGAAGACTAACGTCATTATAGTAGGTCTGACAATAATCTGACATTGATCAAGGAGCATGGTTCTCTGTGAGTACTTCTACATCAGACTTTTATTACCTCCATTTCTCCCACAGTGGAGTACATTACTGAGTTCTTCCAGCTGCGTGAGGAGCCCCTGGAGGTTGCTCGTTTCTCTCCAGTCTCTCCAAGTTTTACTTTATCTCCATGCTCAAGTTCATAAGGGTCACATTTAGTTTTCAGCTGAACAATCCATTTTCCATGAACAATTGTTCCATTTTGACTGCCTGATCCAAAAGGACATAAGTTTGTAAGTCATGGTCAAAATGAATTTCTGCATGAAACTTACACCAACTTCAGGGATTCGAAGAGTATGCTCCATATAATTTTCCCTTCCAATTGTAGCAGGTTTTACAGCAGTAATGACGAAGAATGATCCTGTCTGTAACACAGGTGATCTAATGACAATTACTCTCATATATGAGGGCCACACTTTTTCCTCATCTTCCTCCTCAGCATCTTTCACAGTTGCATTGCCTTCACTGTAATGCCTTCATCATAACTGCCCTCGGCTTAAGAGTCTGTAATTTCACCTTCTTCTGGTTCACTATCAGTGTCTGTCACTTTCTCATCTTTAAATAAAGTTGAATTGAGATGTTTTCATTAAGAGGAGATTCCATAGTGTTTCCACTAACTGGAACAGTGAATTTTGGGGGAGCATTTCTGAGATGAATGCTTATTTTGGCCTTTTCTTCACACTTGTAAAATTGTCTTTCCCACTGCAGCTTGTATGTTCAACACTGACGGTTTCTTGATCCTCTGAATTCAAATCCTTTTCCTTATTTTTTTCTTTAGGAGTGTCTGGATCCTTTCTTAATTTTTTATTTTTGTTTTGTGCTATAAATCTGATAAGGCTGCAAATCTACTTGAGAATGAAACCGATAGCGACCACTTTCCACATCACAGTAGTAATAAATTTGATCATAATAAATTTGATTCTCAGAATCTTAATAGAAACCAGTGCTGTGGTCAAAATACAGTCCAGCATTTTCATCCAAACTAAGTGCAATCTGTGATAAAGCCGCTTCTGCTGCAGCTCTCAAACTTCCAGCTAATGACGAATCTTCTAAGGATGTATCTTGTGCTGCCAATGCAGATGCTGGCTCCTGTGAATTTGAGGCAAATGACCCTCTTGTCTACATTCAACATTGCTGTTTTATCAGTACCAGGGTGAACATCATTTTCTATTTGTAACTGGTCTTTAGAATTCAAAGTAGGAGTTTCAATATCCTGATCTTGCTGATCTGACAGTTCAGTCACTCACTTTATTTGGAAGACTAACATCATTAGAGTAGGTCTGACAATAATAATCTGAAATTGGCCAAGGACCATGGTTCTCTGTGAGTACTTCTGCACACTTTTATTATCTCCATTTCTCCCACAGCGAAGTATGTTACTGAGTTCTTCCAGCTGCATGCGGAGTTCCTGGCAGTTGCTCCTGTCGCGGGCTTAGGGACGGGGAGGGGGAGGGGCGGCCAAAGCGAAGGCGCTGGCGGTGGGGACGGGCCGGAGGAGGCCGTGAGTTAGGGAGCCAGACTGCTGAGGCCTCGGAGGGGCTGCGCTGGGCCGAAGCGGAGGCCTGCGGAGCCACGGGCCACGGGGGCGCACGGGCAGCCACAGGCAGCCTCCCCGGCCTGGACGCCCCGAAACGCGGAGCCTAACGGGGCTGCGGCAACAAGCAAGGGGATGGCGATGGCCCTGCCGGATCTGTGCGGCCTGGTGTCCTGGGAAGGATTGCACCTTCTCCAGCCACGGGGGCTGCAGGAGGAGCGTCGAAGTCCAGGGGCCGGAGGCGCTCCCGCCGTTCTCGAGTTGAGCTGGAAACAGTGGCCAAGAGTGTTTTAAATCGAGTTTCCATGTGGCTACATATGACCTCCTGGTTACTCTTATTTTTCCTCCATTCGTTGAACTATGATTGACAAATTGAAAAGTGTGTATTTTTAGGGTGTACAAGAATGTTTTGAGATGTGTATACGTCTTTAGATTATCTCAATTAAGCTAGTTAGCATATCTATCCCCTTACATAGTTAATACATTTCTGTGTGTGTGTGTTGGGAACACCTGAGATGTACTTTTGTAACAAATTTCAAGTACACAGTATTGTTTTTTTTTTTTTTATTATACTTTAGGGTTTTAGGGTACATGTGCACAATGTGCAGGTTTGTTACATATGTATCCATGTGCCATGTTGATTTCCTGCACCCATTAACTCGTCATTTAGCATTAGGGGTATCTCCTAATGCTGTCCCTCCCCCCTCCCCCCACCCCACAACAGTCCCCTGAGTGTGATGTTCCCCTTCCTGTGTCCATGAGTTCTCATTGTTCAATTCCCACCTATGAGAGAGAACATGCGGTGTTTGGTTTTTTGTCCTTGCGATAGTTTACTGAGAATGATGTTTTCCACTTTCATCCATGTCCCTACAAAGGACACGAACTCATCATTTTTTATGGCTGCATAGTATTCCATGGTGTATATGTGCCACATTTTCTTAATCCAGTCTATCGTTGTTGGACATTTGGGTTGGTTCCAACTCTTTGCTATTGTGAATAGTGCCGCAATAAACATACGTGTGCATGTGTCTTTATAGCAGCATGATTTATAGTCCTTTGGGTATATACCCAGTAATGGGATGGCTGGGTCAAATGGTATTTCTAGTTCGAGATCCCTGAGGAATCGCCACACTGACTTCCACAATGGTTGAACTAGTTTACAGTCCCACCAACAGTGTAAAAGTGTTCCTATTTCTCCACATCCTCTCCAGCACCTGTTGTTTCCTGATTTTTTAATGATGGCCATTCTAACTGGTGTGAGATGGTATCTCACTGTGGTTTTGATTTGCATTTCTCTGATGGCCAGTGATGATGAGCATTTCTTC
This sequence comes from Nomascus leucogenys, assembly GCF_006542625.1. NCBI lineage: Eukaryota > Metazoa > Chordata > Mammalia > Primates > Hylobatidae > Nomascus > Nomascus leucogenys. The sequence continues at coordinate 168,563 of NW_022096905.1, forward strand.
ATGTGTTTTCTGGCTGCATAAATGTCTTCTTTTGAGAAGTGTTTGTTCATGCCCTCTGTCCACTTTTTGATGGGGTTGTTTGTTTTTTTCTTGTAAATTTGTTTGAGTTCATTGTAGATTCTGGATATTAGCCCTTCGTCAGATGAGTAGGTTGCAAAAATTTTCTCCCATTCTGTAGGTTGCCTGTTCATTCTGATGATAGTTTCTTTTGCTGTGCAGAAGCTCTTTAGTTTAATGAGATCCCATTTGTCGATTTTGGCTTTCGTTGCCATTGCTTTTGGTGTTTTAGACATGAAGTTCTTGCCCACGCCTATGTCCTGAATGGTATTGCCTAGGTTTTCTTGTAGGATTTTAATGGTTTTAGGTCTAACATATAAGTCTTTAATCCATCTTGAATTAATTTTTGTATAAGGTGTAAGGAAGGGATCCAGTTGCAGCTTTCTACATATGGCTAGCCAGTTTTCCCAGCACCATTTATTAAATAGGGAATCCTTTCCCCATTTCTTGTTTTTGTCAGGTTTGTCAAAGATCAGATAGTTGTAGCTATGCGGCATCATTTCTGAGGGCTCTGTTCTGTTCCATTGATCTATGTCTCTGTTGTGGTACCAGTACCATGCTGTTTTGGTTACTGTAGCCTTGTAGTATAGTTTAAAGTCAGGTAGCGTGATGCCTCCAGCTTTGTTCTTTTGGCTTAGGATTGACTTGGCGATGCGGGCTCTTTTTTGGTTCCATATGAACTTTAAAGTAGTTTTTTCCAATTCTGTGAAGAAAGTCATTGGTAGCTTGATGGGGATGGCATTGAATCTATAAATTACCTTGGGCAGTATGGCCATTTTCACGATATTGATTCTTCCAACCCATGAGCATGGAATGTTCTTCCATTTGTTTGTATCCTCTTTTATTTCATTGAGCAGTGGTTTGTAGTTCTCCTTGAAGAGGTCCTTCACATCCCTTGTAAGTTGGATTCCTAGGTATTTTATTCCCTTTGAAGCAATTGTGAATGGGAGTTCACTCATGATTTGGCTCTCTGTTTGTCTGTTATTGGTGTACAAGAATGCTTGTGATTTTTGTACATTAATTTTGTATCCTGAGACTTCGCTGAAGTTGCTAATCAGCTTAAGGAGATTTTGGGCTGAGACAATGGGGTTTTCTAGATATACAATCATGTCATCTGCAAACAGGGACAATTTGACTTCCTCTTTTCCTAATTGAATACCCTTTATTTCCTTCTCCTGCCTGATTGCCCTGGCCAGAACTTCCAACACTATGTTGAATAGGAGCGGTGATAGAGGGCATCCCTGTCTTGTGCCAGTTTTCAGAGGGAATGCTTCCAGTTTTTGCCCATTCGGTATGATATTGGCTGTGGGTTTGTCGTAGATAGCTCTTATTATTTTGAGATATGTCCCATCAATACCTAATTTATTGAGAGTTTTTAGCATGAAGGGTTGTTGAATTTTGTCAAAGGCCTTTTCTGCATCTATTGAGATAATCATGTGGTTTTTGTCTTTGGTTCTGTTTATATGCTGGATTACATTTATTGATTTGCATATGTTGAACCAGCCTTGCATCCCAGGGATGAAGCCCACTTGATCATGGTGGATAAGCTTTTTGATGTGCTGCTGGATTCGGTTTGCCAGTATTTTATTGAGGATTTTTGCATCAATGTTCATCAAGGATATTGGTCTGAAATTCTCTTTTTTGGTTATGTCTCTGCCAGGTTTTGGTATAGTCAGCATTGTGTACATTAGGTCCCCAGCAGTTACCTTATAACTGAAGGTGCATCCCTTCCATGGATATCTCCCCACTTTCCCCACTTCCTAGCCCATGGGAACCACCGTTCTACTCTGTTTCCATGGCTTTTTAATTTTAATTTTTATTTACTTTTTTAGATTTTACATACAAACAAGATCATGCAGTAGTTGTCCTTCTGTATTCAGCTTATTTCACTTAGCATAATGACTTCAAGATTTATCAATATTTTTGTAAATGAAAGAATTTCATTTTTTATTAAAGCTGAAATTATATATCTCTCAGTTTATTTATTTATCTGTATCAGAGGAGTGCAGATACCCTTGATGATACTGATTTTATTTCCTTTGGCTATATACTCTGAATTGGGATTAATGGTAGTTCTAGTTTAAAAATTATAAGGAACCTCCATACTGTTTTTCATAATAGCTGTACCACTTGACATCCTCAGCACAAGTGTACAAGTGTTCTCTTTTCTCTGCACCCTAACCCTTTTTATCTTTTGACTTTTTGATAATAGGTATCCAAACACCGTGATAAGGTGATACTTCATTGTGATTTTCATTTTAATTACTCTGATAATTAGTGATGTTGAGCATTTTTTATATACCTATTGGCCATTTGTATATCTTTGGAAAAATTGCTATTTATATATTTTGCCCAATTATTAATCAGGAAATTGCTTTTAATTCTGCTGTGTGGATTCTTCTTTTGTATTGATTAGTGTGATATATATTTTGGATAGTAATGTATTATCCTACATATGGCTTACAAATATTTTCTCCCATTCCATATAATGCCTTTATATTTTGCTGATTGTTTCCTTTATTGTGCAGAAACTTTTTACTTTGACATAATTTTTACTTTGACTTGTTCATTTTTGCATTTGTTGACTGTGTTCTTGGTGTCAAATCTAAAGCATCATTGCCGTGACCAGTGTCAAGGAGGTTTTTCCCCATGTTTTCTTTTAGAGTATTCATTATTTCAGTTCTTTTATTAAAGTATTTATTTCATTTCAAATTCATTTCGTGATGGTATGAGAGAAAGGTTTACTTTTTGTCTGTGCATAGCTAGTTTTTCCTACACCACTCCTGGATGTGTTTATCCTTTCTCCATTCTGTGGGATTGGTTGACTGTATATTTGTGAGTTTCTTTCTGGGTCCTCTATTCTGTTATATTGGATTTTATGTAGGTACTCTACTATTCTGATAGCTACAGTTTTGTAATACAGTTTGAATTAGGAAGTGTGAGGCTTCCAGCCTTTTTGTTCTTCTCAGTATTTGGCTATTTGGGGTCTTTTGTGGTTCCATACTAATTTTAAAATTGTTGTTCTGCATTTTTAATAAAATGGCATTAAAATTTTGATAGAAATTTATTTAACTCTGTAGATCACTTTGTGTAGTATGGATATTTTAACAATATTTTCAGAATCCATGGACACAGGATATAGTTCCCATTTTGTATTCTTCATTTTCTTTCCTCAACATTTTATAGTTTTCAGTATGGAGATCTTTCATATTCTTTGTTAAACTCATTCCTAAGTATTCCATTCTATTTGATAATATTGTAAATGGAATTATCCTTATTCCTTTTTCAGATATTTTGTTGTTACTGTAAAAAAATGTAACCGATGTTCATATGTTAATATTTTATACTGAAAATTTACTGAATTGGTTAGTTATAACAGGTTTTTATTTTTCTTTGTGGTAAAATGGTAAGTATTCTGAACTCTGGTTAAACTTTAAATTGATAGTTGCTATTATCTTTAAAAATTATTTAAAGTATGACCAGATAGATTCCTGCTTTCATGAATTCAATAGAATTCAAGTCTTCCCATTTAAAATAATTTTGTGTGGTTGGCCTGGGTCCTGGGGATTGGGGGCACCCCGTGGGAGCTGGGAAATTCGTGGGGGAAGGAAGGGAGAAGCAGTTAGAGAGGGGACTGAGCTGGGGAAGCAGAGAGGGGCTCCAAGACAGCTGGGAGGAGAGAGGGTCGTGTGGGAGACTCAGTGGGGAGAGAGAATGGGTCAGAAAAGGAGGAAGGGTGACAGTGGGCAACAGGACGGCTTCCCAGCGTGACAGGGAACATTGCTGACACTGTGGGCACCCAGGGAACAGTGCGGGCAGGGTGGGAGGGAGTGGAGAGGACCCGGTAGGCCCCAAGGTCAGTGTGGAGAAAAGGACATTTCCCGGATCCTTCTCATCTGCCCAGCGTTCTGTGGGCATGCCCCCCCGCCCAGGGGCAGGGGAGGAGGTGGCTCCCGGCGGGCTCGAGAACTAAGGGGCGCACATCGGCTTCGCAGGGCTGGGATGACAGGGGAAGCCTGCTGTGGATCTCGCTGGCCCCGTGGGTGGTTGCGGGGGAGCGGGCGGGGCCGAGCTCAAGGGGCCAGCGCTGGGGCCTGCAGGTGGCCTTGGAGGAATCTGCAGGCACCAGCTGGTGCAGCGGGCCTTCCCGGAGACCAGTGTGGACAGCGCCCTGGACACGCTCTTCCCAGGTGGAACATTTGTGAAGCTGGAATTTAAGCTCTGGCAGACAGAGAAGCGGCCGGAGGAAGGACTGGAAGAAACGCAAGTGCAAAGTCCAGCCCGAGGGGAGGAAGCAGAAATGGCTGGTCTGCGTCAAACTGGGCTGTGAGGATAAGGTTCTGGGCAGGATGGTTCACCGCCCTCCAGAGATGCAGACTTCGTGGGAGCTTGAGGAGCACCAGGAGAACTGGTGCAGCCGGACGGAGCGGGCGGTGAGGACTCCACAGCTGCTGATTCCCTGCACAGTTCGCCTTCTCCAAGGCCCTGCCCCCAGCGGAGCCCAGAACTGAATCGCATGGCTCCCCCTGGAGCCCTGGCAGGGGTAATCAGTGGAAGACCCACCTCCCAGGGAGAAGACACCCCTCCCAGGGAGAAGACCCCACTGTATCCCCAGATAATAAAACTGTTCTCTCGCCCTGAAAGTAAATAAATAATTTTGTCTGGTCTTTGAAAATGTGTATCCTCTGTCTACTGGACAAAATGCTACCCATTTATCCATATGCCTAATTAGTCAAACTTTTTAACATTACTTTTTATTATGAAACAAAACAGTAAATTTGTTAACGGTTTTAATATCATCTAATATGATTGAAAATATGTCAGTTTGTCATTGCCAATGAATCTTTGTGTTATTTATTTTACTGTTACATATTCTGTCCATAAATTTCTAAGGGGCTTAGAATCTTGCCTAACATATTGTATGTGCTAAGTACCAACTACTCTAATGCATCAAATTATCTTTCTGTACCATTCTTAAAATACAATTAATTTTTATTAAATTTTTTTGCCTAATCTAATTATTTATGAAAATTATGAGGTGTATTCAGTTTGTCCTCTTGATAAAAGCCAAAGTTTTTTTTTCCTCTCTCTTCTTTATTTATTTTTTTGAGACGGAGTCTCCCTCTGTTCTCCAGGCTGGAGTGCAGTGACATGATCTCGGCTTACCACAAACTCCATTTCCCAGGTTCAAGTGATTCTCCTGCCTCAGCCTCCCGAGTAGCTGGGACTACGGGTGTGCTCCACCCCCAGGCTAATTTTTGTGTTTTTAGTAGAGATGGGGTTTCACTATATTGGCTAGGCTGGTCTTGAACTCCTGACCACGTGATCCGCCCACCTCAGCCTCCCAAAGCGCTGGGATTATAAGCTTGAGCCACTGCACCAGGCCTTTTTTTGTCTTTATTATTACGTTAGATAGTACAAATGCAGCTCCCTCACAGAAGCATGTTGCATAATGATGAAGTATGGGCTTTTGTTGTGACAACATCATCTGAATGCTGTTTATTGTCCCAATTGGTTATTTTCTCATTCCTGAAACCTCTGCCAACCTCCCGTCTTTCTGAGTCTCCAGTGTCAATTTTTCCAGTCTCTATATCCACATGTATGCATAATTGAGTTCACACTTACAAGTGAGAAAATGCAGAATTTGATTTTCTGTTTCTGAGGTTTTTCGCTTACAATAATGGCCTCCGGTTTTATTCATATCATTGCAAAAGACATTATGTTATTCTTCATGGCTGAGTAGCATTCCATGGTATAAATGTATAGCACGTTTTCTTTATTTGATTATTGATTGACAAATTTAAATTGATTTCATATATTTGTTATTGTGAATAGTGCTACAATAAATATATAAGTGTGGGTATTTTCTTCATGTAATAAATTATTTTCCTTTGGGTAGACACCAAGTAGTGGGAGTGCTGAATCAAATGGAAGTTCTATTTTTTGTCTTTTTTGAAATCTCCATACTGTTTCCCATAGAGGTTGTAGAAAGTTACATTCCCACAAACAATGTATAAGTGTTCTCTTTTCTCTGTATCCTTGCCGATAGCTCATTTTTCTGCTTTTTACTAATAGCCATTCTGCATGGTGTAAGTTGGTATCTCATTGTGGTTTTTAATTGGCATTTCTCTGATCATTGACAACTTTGAGCATCTTTTACATGCTTGTTGACCATCATTGTCTTTTTTTTTATATGTTCATGTTCTTTGCTTGCTTTTCAATGTGGTTATTTGTTTTATTTTTGTTGAGCTGTTTGAGTTCCTTGTATATTCTGGACATTAGATCTTTGTCACATGCAAAACTTGTAAACATTTATCTCATTCCATAAGTTTTTTTGTTCACTGTGTTAATTAAAATCTCATTTTCCAGAGCTTTTTAGTTTAATTGAGTTCCTTTTTTCTATTTTTGTTATTGTTACATCTGCTTTTGAGATCTTAGTCATAAATTCTTTGTCTAAGTCAATCTCTAGAAGAGTTCATCCTAGAGTTTCTTCTAGCGTTTTTATAGTTTCAGGTCTTACATTTTAGTCTTTTAATCCATATTGAGTTGATTTTTGTATATGGTGGGACATAGGGGTCCCATTCCATACTTCTGCATATGGCAATATAATTTTTACAGCACAATTTGTTGAATAGGATGTCGTTTTTCCAGTGTATGCTTTTGTTGACTTTGTAAAAGATCAGTTGTTTGTAGGTATGTGGGTTTACTTCCAGGTTCTCTATTCTGTACCATTGATCTATGTGTCAATTTATATCAGTACCATGCTGTTTTGGTTACTAAAGCCTTCTAGTATAATTTTAAGTCAGATAATGTAATATCTCCAGCTTTATTCTCTTTGCTTAGATTTGCTTTGGCTATTCAGGCTCTTTTTGTGGTTCCATGTAAATTTTAGAATTTTTTTTTCTAATTTTATAAGAAATAACATTGGCATTTTTGTAGGAATTGCATTTAATATGTAGATTGTTTTGGGCAGTAGAGTCATTTTAATGATCATAATTCTTTCAATCCATGAGCATGGGATGTTTTTCTCATTTGTGTCATGTACAATTTCTTTCATCAGTGTTTTGTAGTTTTCCTTGTAGGGATCTTTCATCTCTTTGACTAATTGTATTTCTAAGCATTTTACCTTTTTTGTAGCTTTTGTAAAAGGAAATGACTTTTTAATTCAGTTCTCATCTTGATCATCATTAGTGTATAAAAATGCTACTAATTTTTGTACGTTGATTTTGCATTCTGAAACATTATTAAATTTATTTATCAAATCTAAGAGTTTTTTTTGGTGGTCTTTAGATTTTTTGTATATGTGATATTATGTAATCATCAAAGAGGGACAATTTGCCTTTCTAATTACAACCACATAGATGCTCTGACCAAGACCAATAGACAGAGTCTCTGGGGAGGGCACAGGTGACGGTATTTCTTTAAGCTGGCCATGTGATTATGGCTGGAAGCATGGGCTGAGAGCCACTTAGCTAAGCATTGCCTCTCAAGTTTCTAAGTTTCTTCTTCCTTCCTTCCTTCCTTCTTCCTTCCTTCTTTCTTTCTTTTGACAGAATTTTCACTCATTGTCCAGGCAGGAGTGCAGTGGCACCATCTTGGCCCACTGCAACCTCCACCTCCCAGGTTCAAGCGATTCTCCAGTCTCAGCCCCCAGAGTAGCTAGGATTAAAGGCACCAGCCACGACACCTGGCTAATTTTTGTATGTTTCAGTAGAGACATGGTTTGTCCATGTTGCCCAGGCTGGTCTTGAACTCCTGACCTCAGATGATCTGCCCACTTTGGCCTCCCAAATTGTTGGGATTACAGGCGTGAGCCACTGCTCCCGGTTGCCTCTCAAGTTTCAATGTGTCTAGGAATTATTTCCGATTCCAGACTCTTTCTTAGTGATGTGATTCTGCAAGTTTGGAAGGGGTCCATGAATTGGCTTCTTTAAAAAGTCTCCTTTTAATGCTGATGTTTCTTCCACTACATCCAATATAGTAGCACTCAGTTAGGGAAAGTAGGCACAGCACAGAACTCCTGACACCCAACACTCTTACCACAACACAAATACTTTTGGCCCAAAGTGGAAACCACCAATCACCATTTTCAAACTTGTCATTTTCTGATGGCTCTTCACCATCTAGAAAACCTAGAGAAGGCATCAATGTTTGAGTAAGTCTGCATTTGGAAAACATGTACACATGAGTTAATACAATCTTTATTGAGCACGTAATATGTGTTCAGAAGTCTGTTACAGAGCACTGTTAAGGAAACATTACATGATATGAGTTAATCCTCATAGCACCCTGGCAGTTGGGTGCTGAAGTTTTCTGCAATTTTCAGGATTTAAATAAAGGGCCTAGCATTTCTATTTCTTCTTCCATTTTAAAAATTATTCACCTGAAAAATAAAATGTGCAGAATAAAAGCTATATCGACAGTTGCAAGGGATAGAGAAAAAAGGGTGAACTGTTCAGAGAGATGTTTTATATTTATATTTACTTTCTTGTGCCTTGTGGAGCAGCCACTGGATTTGCAGGAATGGAAAACAAGTTGCTAGGTAGGATGTCTCTAGAAGCACTGGCTTCAATGAAAAAGAGATTATGGCCCCCAAATATGCAATTATTTGCTTCCATTTATCTGCTTTTCTATTTTAGGAAATTGTGGGCACCAGCTCAGGAGGCAGCAGGAGCCTCAGCCCAAACCTCTGGTCTCCTTTAATCAGTTCTGAGGCAGCAGGAGCCTCAGCACCGAATCTCTGATCTCCTTTAATCAGTTCTGTGAGAGAAGATTCTAGGGTGAATCCAGACCTGGATGAGACCTTAGAAGAGGGTTGATCTGGCAGGACTGGAACAGAAAGTGGACCCCATGATTCCGATGTCCATGCTTGTGGAGTATTTCCAGTTCTGTCTTTCCTAAGCCTGCCCAACAGAGACTTGACTCTTAGAGCTTGTGTAATTTTGATCTGTTTTAGCCACTTCCCTGTCAATTTTTATAACACATGATAACAAGAAACTGAAGAAAAACCCTTAGGGATTTTTAGGACAATTATATGAGAAGCTAAAAACTTATACCAGATGCGGTGGCTCACACCTGTAATCCCAGTATGTTGGGAGGCTGAGGCAGGTGGACCACGAGGTCAGGAAACCGAGACCATCCTGGCTAACATGGTGAAACCCCATCTCTACTAAAAATACAAAAAAATTAGCCAGCTGTGGTGGCGGGCCCCTGTAATCCCAGCTATTTGGGAGGCTGAAGCAGGAGAATGGCGTGAATCTGGGAGGTGGAGCTTGCAGTGAGCCAAGATCACGCTACTCCACTCCAGCCTGGGTGACAGAGTGAGATTCTGTCTCAAAAAAAAAAAGAAACTTATTTTTACCAAGATAAAAGAAACAGAAATAATCACAACAATAACAATTATTCTTCTGTCCATGAATAGCCCTTCAGGCAGTGATATCAGAACTCGGAGGAACAGCATAAGGGAAGTGGAGCAAATGCAGCCAAAGTCCCCTGTGCAGCTCCCTTCTCACTTCCCACCACAGGATGCTGAATTCAGCCATTAATCCGTTTGCTCTAGATGGAAATTTTCTGGACAGTAGAAATCATGAATTCTTTATCTGTTTTTCTGATGGTCATGTGATGTAGTTTAGATGTCCGCTCTAAATCTGATATTGAATTTTAATCCCCAATGTGGCAGGTGGGGCCTGGGGAGGAGGTGGTTGAATCATGGGGTGAGTCCCTTGTGGCTCTGTGCCATCCTTGTGATAGTGAGTATTCATGAGATCTGGTTGTTTAGAAGTATGGGCCTTCCCTCCCCCATCTATCTTGCTTCTGCTTCTACAATGTGAGATGCCTGCTCCTCTTTCACCATGATTGTAAGCTTCCCCAGGCCTTCCCAGAAGCAGACACTGGTGCTATGCTTCCTTTATAGCCTGCAGAACCATGAGGCAATCAAATTCTTTTTTATAAATTACCCAGTCTCAGGTTTTTTAAATAGCAATGCAAGAATAGCTTAATACAACATATGAAAAGAAAGCAATTAATATATTTATCAGTTTGAGTCTCCAGGCCTCTGCCTTGCTTCAACTCGAAGAGCAGGAAGTGAGCAACCCCCATCTACTGCTCCTGATTGTGGGAGTATTTTCAGTTCATCTTAAAACATTTCAGTACAAAGCCCTGTGTTTTATGTATGGCTCACTAGAAGAAGGAGGGTGTCTGAAAGAATGGGTCTCTTTATGTATTTTTATTTCTGAGACAGGGTCTCTTTCCCTATCATTCTGGCTGGGGTGCAGTGGCTTACTGCAGCTTTGACATTCTGCCGATTCTCCCAGCTCAGCCTCCTAAGTAGCTGGGACTACAGGTGCACACTACCACAACTGGATAATATTTGTATGTTTGGCAAATATGAGGTTTTGTTATGTTGAGCAGGCTAGTCTTGAACATTTGAGCTCAAGTGATCCACCAGTCTCTGCCTTTCAAAGTGCTGGAATTACAGGTGTGAGCCACCACACCAGGCAGATGGGTCTTAACTGATTTTAATCAGGGCACCTGAGCATGGAAGACATACTCTTCATTTTTTTCCCTAATACAATATTTTACAGTTATGAGGGAATTAGCTGAGATGGCTGAATAGGAACATCTCCAGTCTACACCTCCCAGGATGAGTGACACAGAAGATGGGTGATTTCTGCATTTCCAAATGAGGTACTGGGTTCATCTCACTGGGGAGTGCTGGACAGTGGATGCAGGACAGTGGGTGTAGTGCACTGTGCATGAGCCAAAGCAGGGCGAGGCATTGCCTCACCCAGAAAGTACAAGTGGTCTGGGAATTCCCTTTCCTAGTCAAAGAAAGGGGTTACAGACAGCACCTGGAAAATCAGGTCACTCCTACCCTAATACTGCACTTTTCCAATGACCTTAACAAAGGGCACACCAGAATATTATATCCGGCACCTGGCTCAGAGGGTCTTACGCCCATGGAGCCTCACTCATTGCTAGCACAGCAGTCTGAGATCAAACTGCAAGGTGGCAGCGAGGCTGGGGAAGGAGTGCCTGCCATTGCTGAGGCTTGAGTAGGTAAACAAAGTGCCCAGGAATTTCGAACTAGGTGGAGCCCACCACAGCACAAGGAGGCCTGCCAGACTCTGTAGGCTCCACCTCTGGGGGCAAGGCACAGACAAACAGAAGGCCACAGTAACCTCTGCAGACTTAAATGTCCCTGTCTGACAGCATTGAATAGAGTAGTGGTTCTCCCAGCATTCAGCTGGAGATCTGAGAATGGGAAGACTGCCTCGTCAACTGGGTCCTTGATCCCTGAGTAGCCTAACTGGGAGGCACCCCCCAGTAGGGGTGGACTGACACCTAACATGGCCGGGTACTCCTCTGAGACAAAACCTCCAGAGGAATGATCAGGCAGCAGCATTTGTGGTTCACCAATATCCACTGTTCTGCAGCCACCACTGCTGATACCCAGGCAAACAGGATGGACGTCCAGCAAACTCCAACAGACCTGCAGCTGAGGGTCCTCACTGTTAGAAGGAAAACTAACAAGCAGAAAGGACTTCCACACCAAAAACCCATCTGTATGTCACCATTATCAAAGACTAAAGGTAGATAAAAACACAAAGATGGGGAAAAACAGAGAAGAAAAACGGGAAACTAAAAATCAGAGCACCTCTCCTCTTCCAAAGGAACATAGCTCCTCACCAGGAATGGAATGAAGCTGGACGGAGAATGACTTTGATGAGTTGAGAGAAGAAGGCTTCAGAAGATCAAACTACTCTGAGCTAAAGGAGGAAGTTCAAAGCAATGGCAAAGAAGTTAAAAACCTTGAAAAAAAATTTGACAAATGGTGAACTAGAACAACCAATGCACAGAAGCCCTTAAAGGACCTGATGGAGCTGAAAACCATGGCATGAGAAGTACGTGAGGAATGCACAAGCCTCAGTATCTGATGCACTCAACTGGAAGAAAGGGTATGAGTGATGGAAGATGGAATGAATGAAATGAGGCAAGAAGAGAAGTTTAGAGAAAAAAGAATAAAAATAAATGAACAAAGCCTCCAAGAAATATGGGACTATGTGAAAAGAACTTCCCAAATCTAGCAAGGCAGGCCAAGATTCAAATTCAGGAAATACAGAGAACACCACAAAAATACTCCTCGAGAAGAGCAACTCCAAGACACATAATTGTCAGATTCACCAAAATTGAAATGAAGGAACAAAGGTTAAGGGCAGCCAGAGAGAAAGGTCGGGTTACCCACAAAGGGAAGCCCATCAGACTAACAGCTGATCTCTTGGCAGAAACTTGGCCAGAAGAGAGTGGGGGCCGATATTCAACATTCTTACAGAAAAGAATTTTCAACCCAGAATTTCATATCCAGCCAAACAAAGCTTCATAAGTGAAGGAGAAATAAAATACTTTACAGACAAGCAAATGCTGAGAGATTTTGTCACCACCAAGCCTGCCCTAAAAGAGCTCTGGAAGGAAGCACTAAACATGGAAAGGAATAACTGGTACCAGCCACCGCAAAAATTGGCCAAATTGTAAAGACCATTAAGGCTACGAAGAAACTGCATCAGCTGCTGAGCAAAATAACCAGCTAACAGCATAATGACAGGATCAAATTCACACATAACAATATTAACCTTAAAGGTAAATGGGCTAAATGCTCCAATTAAAAGACACAGACTGGCAAATTGGAAAAAGAGTCAAGACCCGTCAGTGTGCTGTATTTAGGAAACCCATCTCACGTGCAGAGACACACATGAGCTTAAAATAAAGGGATGGAGGAAGATCTACAAAGCAAATGGAAAACAAAAAATGGCAGGGGTTACAATTCTAGTCTCTGATAAAACAGAGTTTAAACCAACAAAGATCAAAAGAGACAAAGATGGCCATGACATAATGGTAAAGGAATCAATTCAACAAGAAGAGCTAACTATCCTAAATATATATATGCACCCAATACAGGAGCACCCAGATTCATAAAGCAAGTCCTTAGAGACCTACAAAGACAGACTCCCACAAAATAATAGTGGGACATTTTAACACCCCACTGTCAACATTAGACAGATCAATGAGACAGAAAGTTAACAAGGATATCCAGGAATTGAACTCAGCTCTACACCAAGCAGACCTAATAAACATCTACAGAACTCTCCACCCCAAATCAACAGAAGACACATTCTTTTCAGCACCACAGCACACCTATTCCAAAATTGACCACATAGTTGGAAGTAAATCACTCCTCAGCAAATGTAAAAGAACAGAAATCATAACAAACTGTCTCTTAGACGACAGTGCAATCAAACTAGAACTCAGGATTAAGAAACTCACTCAAAACTGCTCAACTACATGGAAACTGAACAACCTGCTCCTGAATGACTATTGGGTACATAATGAAATGAAGGCAGAAATAAAGATGTTCTTTGAAACCAACGAGAACAAAGACACAACATACCAGAATCTCTGGGACATATTCAAAGCAGTGTGTAGAGGGAAATTTATAGCACTAAATGCCAACAAGAGAAAGCAGGAAAGATCTAATACGGACATCCTAACATCACAATTAAAAGAACTAGAGAAGCAAGAGCAAACACATGCAAAAGCTAGCAGTAGGCAAGAAATAACAAAGATCAGAACAGAATGGAAGGAAATAGAGACACAAAAAACCCTTCAAAAAATCAATGAATCCAGGAGCTGGTTTTTTTGAAAAGATCAACAAAGTTGATAGACTGCTAGCAAGACTAATAAAGAAGAAAAGAGAGAAGAATCAAGTAGACGCAATAAAAAAAGATAAAGGGAATGTCACCACTGATCCCACAGAAATACAAACTACCATCACAGAACACTACAAAAACCTCTGCGCAAACAAACTAGAAAATCTGGAAGAAATGGATAAATTCCTCGACACATATATCCTCCCAAGACTAAACCAGGAAGAAGTTAAATTTTTGAATAGACCAATGACAGGCTCTGAAATTGTGGCAATAATCTATAGCTTACCAACCAAAAAGAGTCCAGGACCTGATGGATCCACAGCAAAATTCTACCAGAGGAACAAGGAGGAACTGGTACCATTCCTTCTGAAACTATTCCAATCGATAGAAAAAGAGGGAATCCTCCCTAACACATTTTATGAGGCCAGCATTGTCCTGATACCAAAGCCTGGCAGAGACACAACCAAAAAAGAGAATTTCAGACCAATATCCTTGATGAACATTGATGCAAAAATCCTCAATAAAATACTGGCAAAGCAAATCCAGCAGCACATGAAAAAGCTTATCCACCATGATCAAGTGGGCTTCATCCCTGGGATGCAAGTCTGGTTCGACATACGCAAATCAATAAATGCAATCCAGCATATAAACAGAACCAAAGACAAAAAACATGATTATCTCAATAGATGCAGAAAAGGCCTTTGACAAATTTCAACAACCTTCCATGCTAAAAACTCTCAATAAATTAGGTATTGATGGGACCTATCTCAAAATAATAAGAGTTATCTATGACAAACCCACAGCCAATATCATACTGAATGGGCAAAAACTGGAAGCATTCCCTTCAAAAACTGGCACAAGGCAGGGATGCCCTCTCTCACCACTCCTATTCAATATAATGCTGGAAGTTCTGGCCAGGGCGATTAGGCAGCAGAGGGAAATAAAGGGTATTCAATTAGGAAAAGAGGAAGTCAAATTGTACCTGTTTGCAGATGACATGATTGTATATCTAGAAAACCCCATCATCTCAGCCCAAAATCTCCTTAAGCTGATTAGCAGCTACAGCAAAGTCTCAGGATACAAAATCAACCCACAAAAATCACAAGCGTTCTTGTACACCAATCACAGACACAGAGAGCCAAATCATGAGTGAACTCCCATTCACAATTGCTTCAAAGATAATAAAATATCTAGGAATCCAACTTACAGGGGATGTGAAGGACCTCTTCAAGGAGAACTACAAACCACTGCTCAATGAGATAGAAGAGGATACAAACAAATGGAAGAACATTCCATGCTTATGGGTTGGAAGAATCAATATCGTGAAAAATGGCCATACTGCCAAAGCTAATTTATAGATTCAATGCCATCTCCATCAAGCTACCAATGACTTTCTTTACAGAATTGCAAAATACTACTTTAAAGTTCATATGGAACCAAAAAAGAGCCCGCATCATCAAGTCAGTCCTAATCCAAAAGAACAAAGCTGGAGGCATCACGCTACCTGAATTCAAACTATACTACAAGGCTACAGTAACCAAAACAGCATGGTACTGGTACCACAACAGACACATAGATCAATGGAACAGAACAGAGCCCTCAGAAATAATGCCGCCTATCTACAACTATCTGATCTTTAACAAACCTGACAAAAACAAGAAATGGAGAAACGATTCCCTATTTAATAAATGGTGCCGGGAAAACTGGCTAGCCATATGTAGAAAGCTGAAACTGGATCCCTTCCTTACACCTTATACAAAAATTAATTCAAGATGGATTAAAGACTTATATGTTAGACCTAAAACCATTAAAATCCTACAAGAAAACATAGGCAATACCATTCAGCACATAGGCGTGGGCAAGGACTTCATGTCTAAAACACCAAAAGCAATGGCAACAAAAGCCAACATTGACAAATGGGATCTAATTAAACTAAAGAGCTTCTGCACAGCAAAATAAACTGCCATCAGCATGAACAGGCAACCTACAGAATGGGAGAAAATTTTTGCAACCTACTCATCTGACGAAGGGCTAATATCCAGAATCTACAATGAACTCTAACAAATTTACAAGAAAAAAACAAATAACCCCATCAAAAAGTGGGCAAAGGATATGAACAGACACTTCTCAAAAGAAGAAATTTATGCAGCCAAAAAACACATGAAAACATGCATCATCACTGGCCATCAGAGAAATGCAAATCAAAACCACAATGAGATACCATCTCACACCAGTTAGAATGGCGATCATTAAAAAGTCAGGAAACAACAGGTGCTGGAGAGGATGTGGAGAAATAGGAACACTTTTACACTGTTGGTGGGACTGTAAACTAGTTCAACCATTGTGGAAGTCAGTGTGGTGATTCCTCAGGGATCTAGAACTAGAAATACTATTTGACCCAGCCATCCCATTACTGGGTACATACCCAAAGGACTATAAATTATGCTGCTATAAAGACACATGCACACGTATGTTTATTGCGGCACTATTCACAATAGCAAAGAGTTGGAACCAACCCAAATGTCCATCAATGATAGACTGGATTAAGAAAATGTGGCAGATAAACACCATGGAATACCATGCAGCCATAAAAAATGATGAGTTCATGTCCTTTGTAGAGACATGTATGAAACTGGAAAACAGTAAACTATCGCAAGGACAAAAAACCAAACACCGCATGTTCTCACACATAGGTGGGAATTGAACAATGAGAACTCATGGACACAGGAAGGGGAACATCACACTCGGGGCACTGTTGTGGGGTAGGGGGAGGGGGGAGGGACCGCATTAGGAGATATACCTAATGCTAAATGACGAGTTGATGGGTGCAGCAAAACAAGATGGCACATGGATACATATGTAACAAACCTGCACAATGTGCACATGTACCCTAAAACCTAAAGTATAATAATAAACAAACAAAAAAAAAACAAAACTCCTCAATCAAAAGAAATGTTCAACTCCGAGAGATGAATGCACAGATCAGACAGAAGTTTCCCAGAATGCTTCTGTGTAGTTTTTATGTGAAGATATTTCCTTTTTCACCATAGGCCTCAAAGCACTCAAAATGTTCACTTTCAGATTCCACAAGAAGAATGTTTCAAAACTGCACATTCTAAAGAAATGTTCACCTCTGTGAGATGAATGAACAGAATGGAAAGAAGTTTCACAGAATGCTTCCGTATAGTTTTTATATGAAGATATTTCCATTTTCACCATAGGCCTATTAGGGTTCCAAATGTCCACTTGCAGATTCTACCAAAAGAGTGTTTCACAACTGCTCAATCTAAAGAAAGGTTCGACTCTGTGAGACGAATGCACAGATCAGAAAGAAGTTTCACAGAATGCTACTGTGTAGTTTTTATTTGAAGTTATTTCCTTTTCAACATGGGCCTCAAAGTGCTGCAAATAGCCACTTGCAGATTCCACAAAAAGTGTGTTTCAAAACTCCTCAATCAAAAGAAAGGTTCAACTCTGTTAGATGAATGCACAGATCAGTAAGAAGTTTCCCAGAATCCTTCTGTGTAGTTTTTTTTTTTATTATTATACTTTAGGTTTTAGGGTACATGTGCACAATGTGCAGGTTTGTTACATATTTATCCATGTGCCATGTTGTTTTGCTGCACCCATTAACTCGTCATTTAGCATTAGGTATGTCTCCTAATGCTGTTCCTATCCCCTCCCCCCACCCCACAACAGTCCCCTGAGTGTGATGTTCCCCTTCCTGTGTCCATGAGTTCTCATTGTTCAATTCCCACCTATGTGTGAGAACATGCGGTGTTTGGTTTTTTGTCCTTGCAATAGTTTACTGAGAATGATGTTTTCCAGTTTCATCCATGTCCCTACAAAGGACATGAACTCATCATTTTTTATGGCTGCAAATTATTTGAAGACATTTCCATTTTTACCATAGGCCTCAAAACGCACCAAATATCCACTGGCAGATTCCACAAAAAGAGTGTTTCAAACCTGCTGAATCAAAAGAAAGGTTCAACTCAGTGAGATGAATGCCCAGAACAGAAAGAAGTTTCGCAGAATGCTTCTTTGTAGATTTTATGTGAAGATATTTCCTTTTTCAACATATTCTTCAAAGCACTCAAAATGTCCACTTGCCGATTCTACAAAAAGAGTTTTCAAAACTGCTCAATCAAAGAAAGGTTCAACTCTGTGAGATGAATTCACAGAGTAGAAAGAAGTTTGGTAGAATGCTTCTCTGTGGTTTTTATATGAAGGTATTTCCTTTTTCACCATTGGCCACAAAGCGCTCCAAATGTCAACTTGCAGATTCTAAAAAAAGAGTGTTTCAAAATTGCTGAATAAAAATTAAGGTTCAACACTGTGAGATGAATGGACAGATCATAAAGAAGATTTGCATAAAGCTTCTCTGTAGTTTTTATGTGAAGATATTTCCTTTTTCACCAAAGACCTCAAAGTGCTCCAAATCTCCACTTGCAGATTCTACGAGAGTGTTTCAAAACTCCTAAAACAAAGGAAAGTTTCAACTCTGTGAGATGAATGCACAGATCAGAAAGGAGTTGCGCAAAAGGCTTCTGTGTAGTTTTCATGTGAAGATATTTCCTTTTTCACCAAAGGCCTCAAAGCACTCCAAATGTCCACTTGCAGATTCCACAAAAACAGTGTTTCAAAACTGCTCAATAAAAAGAAAGGTTCAACTCTGTGAGATGAATGCACAGAACAGGAAAAAGTTTCACAGAATGCTTCTATATAGTTTTTATGTGAAGATATTTCCATTTTCACCGTAGGCCTCTTAAGGCTGCAAATGTCCACTTGCAGATTCTACAAAAAGATTGTTTCAAAACTGTTCAGTCTAAAGAAAGGTTCAAATCTGTGAGATGAATTCACAGATCAGAAAGAAGTTTCACAGAAGGCTTCTGTGTAGTTTTTATCTGAAGTTAATTATTTTGCACCATGTTCCTAAAAGTGCTCCAAATGTCCACTTGCAGATTCCACAAAAAGAGTGTTTCTAAGCTTCTGAATCAAAGAAAAGGTTCAACTCTGTGAGATGAATGCACAGATAAGAAAGGAGTTTCGCAGAATGCTTCTGTGTAGTTTAAATGTGAAGAAATTACCTTTTCGCCACAGGCCTCAAAGTGCTCCAAATGTCAACTTGCTGATTCTAAAAAAGTGTCTTTCAAAGCTTCTCTATGAAATGAAAGCTTCAACTCTGTGAGATGAATGCACAGGTCAGAAATAAGTTTCGCAGAATGCTTCTGTGTATTTTTTATGTGAAGATATTTCCCTTTTCACAATAGGCCTCAAAGCACTTCAAATGTCAACTTGCAGATTCAACAAAAAGAGTGTTTCAAAACTGCTCAACAAAAGAAAGGTTCAACTCTGTGAGATGAATGCACAGAACAGAAAGAAGTTTTGCAGAATGCTTCTGTGTAGTTTTTATGTGTAGATATTTCCTTTTTGAACATAGGCCTCAAAGTGCTCCAAATGTCAACTTGCAGATTCCACAAGAAGTGTGTTTCAAAGCTTCTCAATCTAAAGAAAGGTTCAACTCTGTGAGATGAATGCACAAATCAGAAAGAAGTTTCACAGAATGCTTCTGTGTAGTTTTTATTTGAAGATATTTCCTTCTTCACTATTGGCCTCAAAGCACTCCAAATGTCCCCTTGCAGATTCCACAAAAAGAGTGTTTCAAACCTGCTGAATCAAAAGAAAGGTTCAACTCTGAGATATGAATTTACAGATCTGAAAGAAGTTTTCAAGACTTCTTCTGTGTAGTTTTTATGTGAAGATATTTTCCTTTCACCATAAGCCTCAAAGCACTGCAAATGTCCACTTGCAGATTCCACAAAAAGAGTGTTTCAAAACTGCTCAATCAAAAGAAAGGTTCAACTTGGTGGGATGAATACACACAACAGAAAGAAGTTTCACAGAATGCTTCTGTGTAGATTTTATGTGAAGACATTTCCATTTTCCCCATAGGCCTCTTAGGACTCAAAATGTCAACTTGCAGATTCCACAAAAACAGTGTTTCAAAGCTGCTGAATCAAAAGAAAGGTTCAAAACAGTGAGATGAATGCACAGATCAGAAAGGAGTTTCACAGAATGCTTCTGTGTATTATTCATGTGAAGATATTTCCTTTTTCACCATAGGTCTGAAAGCACTCTAAATGTCCACTTGCAGATTCTACAAAAATTGTGTTTCTAAACTCTGTAATGAAAAGAAAGTTTCAACTCTCTGAGATGAATTCACAAATCACAAAGAAGTTTCAGAGAATGCCTCTGTGTAGTTTTTATGTGAAGATATTCCCTTTTTCACCATAGGCCTTGAAGCGGTCCAAATGTCCACTTGCAGATTCTACAAAAAGAGTGTTTCAAAACTGCTGAATGACAAGAAAGGTTCAACTCTGTGAGATGAATGCAAAGATAGGAAAGAAGTTTCACAGAATGCTTCTGTGTAGTTTTTATTTGAAGATATTGCCTTTCCCACCATCAGCCTCAAAGCACTCCAAATGTCAACTTGCAGATTCTACAAAAAGAGTGTTTCAAAGCTGGTCAACCAACAGAAAGTTTCAACTCTGTGAGATGAATGCACAGATCAGAAAGAAGTTACGCCGAACACTTCTGTGTAGTTTTTATGTGTAGATATTACCTTTTTGACCATAGGCCTCAAAGCGCTCCAAATGCACACTTACAGATTCCAGAAAAAGAGTGTTTCAAAATTGCTCAATAAAAGAACGGTTCAACACTGTGAGATGAATGCACAGATAATTAAGAAGTTTCACAGAATGTTTCTGTGTACTTTTTATGTGAAGATATTTCTTTCTCACCATAGGCCTCAAAGCACTCCAAATGTCCACTTGCAGATTCCACAAAAAGACTGTTTCAAAACTACTCAATCAAAACAAAGGTTCAACTCTGTGAGATGAATTCACAGAAGAGAAAGAAGTTTTGCAGAATACTTCTGTATAGTTTTATGTGAAGATATTTTCATTTTCACCATAGGCCACAGAATGTTCAAAATGTCCACTTGCAGATTCTAAAAAAAGAGTCTTTCTAAACTACTGAATCTAAAGAAAGGTTGAGCTCTTTGAGATGAATGCACAGACCAGAGAGAAGTTTCACAGAATGCTTGTGTGTAGTTTTTATTTGAAGATATTTCCTTTTTCTCCATTGACCTCAAAGCCCTCTAAATGTCGCCTTGAAGATTCCACAAAAAGAGTGTTTCAAACCTGCTGAATCAAAAGAAAGATTCAACTCTGATAGATGAATGCACAGATCAGAAGGAAGTTTCGCAGAATGCTTCTCTGTAGTTTTTAAGTGAAGATATTTCCTTTTTAACCATAGGCCTCAAAGCACTCCAAATCTCCAATTGCAGATTACACAAAAAGAGTGTTTCAAAACTGCTCAATCAAAAGAAAAGTTCAACTCTGTGAGATGAATGCACGGATCAGAAAGAAGTTCCGCAGAATGTTCTGTATAGTTTTCATGTGAAGATATTTCCATTTTCACCATAGGCATCATAGGGCACAGATTGTCCACTAGCAGATCCTACAAAAAGCGTGGTTCAAAACTTCTCAATCTACAGAAAGTTTCAACTCCGTAAGATGAATGCACTGATCAGAAGGAGGTTTCACAGACTGCTTCTGTGTAGTTTTTATGTGAGGATACTTCCTTTTTCACCATAGGCTTCAAAGCACTCCAAATGTCGACTTGCAGATTCTACAAAAAGAGTGATTCAAAACTGCTCAATCAAAAGAAAGGTTCAACTCTGTTAGATGAATGCAGAGATCAGAAAGAAGATTCATAGAATGCTTCTGTTTAGTTTTTATATGAAGATATTCCCTCTTTCCCCATAGGCTTCAAAGCGCTCAAAATGTCCCCTTGCAGATTCCACAAAAAGAGGGTTACAAAACTGATGAATCAAAAGAAAGGTTCCAAACTGTGAGAGGAATGCACAGATCAGAAAGAAGTTTTGCACAATGATTCCGTATACTTTTATGTGAAGATATTTCCATTTTCACCATAAGCCACTTAGGGCTCAAAATGTCCACTTGCAGATTCTACAAAAAGACGTTTCAAAAATGCTCAATCTACAGAAAGTTTCAACTCTGTGAGATGAATGCACAGATCAGAAAAAAGTTTCACAGAACGATTCTGTGTAGTTTTTATTTGAAGATATTTTCTTTCTGACCATTGGCATCAAAGCCCTCCAAAAGTCCCCTTGCAGATTCCACAAAAAGAGTGTTTCAAAACTGCTCAATCTAAAGAAAGGTTCAACTCTGAGATTAATGCACAGAACAGAAAGAAATTTCGTAGAATTCTTCTGTATAGCTTTTATGTGAAGATATTTCCATTTTCAGCATAGGCCACTTAGGGCTCCAAATGCCCACTGGCAAATTTTACAAAAAGAGTGTTTCAAAACTGCTCAATCTAAAGAAATGTTCAACTCTGTGACATGAATGCAGAGATCACAAAGGAGTTTCACAGAATGCTTCTGTGAAGTTTTCATGTGAAGATATTTCCTTTTTCACCACAGGCCTCGAAGCACTCCCAATGTTCACTTGCAGATTCCATGAAAAGAGTGTTTCAAAACGCTCAATCGAAAGAAAGATTCAACTCAGTGAGATGAATGCACAGATCAGAAAGATGTTTCACAGAATGCCTCTTTATAGTTTTTATGTGAAGATATTTCCTTTTTCACCATTTGCCGCAAAGCGCTCCAAATGTCCACTTGCAGATTCCACAAAAAGAATGTTTGAAACCTGCTAAATCAAAAGAAAGGTTCAACTCTGTGAGATGAATGCACAGATCAGAAAGAAGTTTCACAGAATGTTTCTGTCTAGTTTTCATATGAAGATATTTCCTTTTTCACCATTGGCCTCAAAGCACTCCAAATGTCTACTTGAAGATTCCACAAAAAGAATGTTTCAAAACTGCTCAATCTAAAGAAAGGTTCAAGTCTGTTAGATGAATGCAGGGATCAGAAGGAAGTTTTGCAAAATGCTCCTGTATACTTTTTATATGAAGATATTTTCGTTTTCCCCATAAACTTGAAGCGCTCCAAATGTCCCCTTGCAGATTCCACAAAAAGAGTATATCAAACCTGCTGAATCAAAAAAAAATGTTCAAATCCATGAGATGAATGCACAGATCAGAATGAAGTTTCACAGAATGCTTCTATGTAGTTTTTATTTGAAGATATTTCCTTCTTCAACAATTGCCTCAAAGTGCTCCAAATGTCCCCTTGCAGATGCCACAAAAAGAGTGTTTCAAAACTGCTCATTCAAAAGAAAAGTTCCACTCTGGGAGAGGAAAGCACAGATCAGAAAGAAGTTTTGCAGAATCCTTCTGTGTACTTTTTATGTGAAGATATTTCCTTTTTTACCGTAGGCTCCAAAGCACTCTAAATGTCCCCTTGCAGATTCCATAAAACGTGTTTCTAAACTGCTCAATCAAAAGAAAGGTTCAACTCTGTGAGATGAATGCACAGAACAGAAAGAAGTTTCTCAGAATGCTTCTGTAGAGTTTTTATGTGAAGTTATTTCCTTTTCACCATTGGCCTCAAAGCGCTCCAAGTGTCCACTTGCAGATTCCACAAAAAGACTGTTTCAATGCTGCTGAATCAAAGTTCAACTCAGTGAGATGAATGCACAGATCAGAAAGGAGTTTCACAGAATGCTTCTGTGTACTTTTTATGTGAAGATATTTCCTTTTTCACCATAGACCCCAAACAACTCCAAATGTCCACTTGCAAATTCCCAAAAGCAGTGTTTCAAAACTGCTCAATGAAAGAAAGGTTCAACTCCGTGAGATGAATGCACAGAACAAAAAGAAGTTTCACAGAATGCTTCTGTATAGTTTTTACGTGAAGATACATCCATTTACACCATCAGCCACTTAGGGCTCAAAATGCCCACTTGCAGTTTCTACAAAAAGAGCGTTTCAAACTGCTCAATCTAAAGAAAGGTTCAACTATGTGAGATGAATGCAGAGATCAGAAAGAAGCTTCACAGAATGCTTCTGTGTAGTTTTTATTTGAAGATATTACCTCTTTCATTGTTAGCCTGAAAGCACTCCAAATGTTCCCTTGCAGATTCTACAAAAAGAGTATTTGAAAACTGCTGAATCAAAAGTAAGGTTCTACTCTGTGAGTTCAATGCCCAGATCAGAAAGAAGTTTCATAGAATGTTTCTGTGTAGTTTTTATGTGTAGATATTTCCTTTTTGACCATTGACTTCAAAGCACTCCAAATGCCCACTGACAGATTCTACAAAAAGAGTGTTTCAAAACTGCACAATCAAAAGAAAGGTTCAAATCTGAGAAATGAATGCACAGATAAGAAAGAAGTTTCTAAGAATGCTTCTGTGTAGTTTTTATGTGAAATACTTCCTTTTTCAACATAGGCCTCAAAGTACTCCAAATGTCCACTTGCACATTTCACAAAAAGAGTGTTTCAAAACTTACCAATCAATAGAAAGGTTCAACTCTCTGAGATGAATGAACAGAACAGAAAGAAGTTCCACAGAATGCTTCTGTAAAGTTTTTATGTGAAGATATTTCTATTTTCACCACAGGCCTTTTAGGGCTCCAAATGTCCACTTGCAGATTCTACAAAAACAGTGTTTCAATACTGCTCAATCTAAAGAAAGGTTCAAATCTGTGAGATGAATGCACAGAGCAGAAAGAAGTTTCACAGAATGCTTCCGTGTAGTTTTTATTTGAAGATATTACTTTTTCCACGATAAGCCTCAAAGCGCTCCAAATGTCCCCTTGCAGATTCCACAAAAAGAGTGTTACAAAGCTACTGAATCAAAGAAAAGGTTCAATTCTGTGAGATGAATGCAAAGATCTGAAAGTAGTTTCACAGAATGCTTCTGTGTAGTTTTCATGTGAAGATATTTCCTTTTTCACCATAGGCCTCAAAGAGCTCCAAATGTCTTCTTGCAGATTCTACAAAAAGTGTGTTTCAAATCTCCTTAATCAAAAGAAAGGTTCAACTCTGTGAGATGAATGCAAAGATCAGAAAGAAGTTTCGCAGAATGCTTCTGGGTACTTTTTATGTGAAGATATTTCCTTTTTCACCGTAGGCCACAAAGCACTCAAAATGTCCACTGAAGATTCCACAAAAGAGTGTTTCAAAACGCCCAATCAAAAGAAAGTTCAACACTGTGAGATGAATGCACAGAACAGAAAGTAGTTTCACAGAATGCTTCTGTATAGTTTTTTTGTGTAGATTTTTTCATTTTCACCATAGGTCTCTTAGGGCTGAAAATGTTCACTGGCAGATTCTACAAAAAGAGTGTTTCAAAACTGCTCAATCTAAAGAAAGGTTCAACTCTGTGAGATGAATGCACAGATCAGAAAGAAGTTTCACAGAATGCTTCTGTGTAGTTTTTATTTGAAGTTATTCCTTTTTCCACTATAGGCCTCTTAGCGCTCTGAATGTCCACTTGCAGTTTCTACAGAAAGAGTGTTTCAGAACTCCTCAATCAAAGGTAAGGTTCAACTCTGTGAGATTAATGCACACATCAGGCGGCAGTTTCGCAGAATGCTTCTCTGTAGTTTTTATGTGAAGATAGTTCCTTTTTGACCATAGACCTCAAAGTGCTCCAAATGTTCACTTGCAGATTCCACAAAAAGACCGTTTCAAAACTGCACAATCAAAAAAAAGTTTCAACTCTGTGAGATGAATGCACACATCAGAAAGAAGTTTCACAGATTGTTTCTGTGTACTTTTTATGTGAAGATATTTCCTTTTTCACCACTGGCACAAAAGCACTCTAAATGTCCACTTGCAGATTCCACATAAAGAGGGATTCAGAACTGCTCAATCAAAAGAAATGTGCACCTCTGTGAGATGAGTTCACATAACAGAAAGAAGTTTCTCAGAATACATCTGTATAGTTTTTATGTGAAGATACTTCAATTTTCACAATAAGGGTCTTAGGGCTCAAAATATCCACTTGCAGATTCTACAAAAAGAGTGTTTCAAAACTGCTCAATCTAAAGAAAGATTCAACTCTGTGAGATGAATGCAAAGATTTGAAAGAAGTTTCACAGAATGCTTCTGTGTGGTTTTTATTTGAAGACATTTCCTTTTCACCATAGGACTAAAAGCGCTCCAAATGTCCACTTGTAGATACTACAAAAGGAGTGGTTGAAAACTGTTGAATCAAAAGTAAGGTTCAACTCTGTGAGTTCAATGCACAGATGAGAAAGAAGTTTTGCAGATTGCTTCTGTGTAGTTTTCATGTGTAGATATTTCCTTTTTCACTATTGGACTCAAAGCACACAAATGTCCACTTGTAGATACTACAAAAAGAGTGGTTGAAAACTGTTGAATCAAAAGTAAGGTTCAACTCTGTGAGTTCAATGCACAGATGAGAAAGAAGTTTTGCAGATTGCTTCTGTGTAGTTTTCATGTGTAGATATTTCCTTTTTCACTATTGGACTCAAAGCACTCAAATGTCCACTTGCAGATTCTACAAAAAGAGTGTTTAAAAACTGCTCAAATTAAGGTTAATCTCTGTGAGATGAATGCACAGATAAGAAACAAAATTCACCGAATGCTTCTGTGTAGTATTTATGGGAAGATATTTGGTTTTTCACCATAGGCCTCAATGTTCTCCAAATGGCTACTTGCAGATTCTACAAAAAGAGTGTTTCAAAACTGCTCAATCAACAAAAGGTTCAACTCAGTTAGATGAATGCACAGATCAGAATGAAGTTTCACAGGATGCTTCTGTGTAGTTTTTATTTGAAGATATTTCGTTTTTCACCACATGCCTCAGAGCTCTCCAAATTTCCACTTGCAGATTCTACAAAAAGAGTGTTTCAAATCTTCTCAATCAAAAGAAAGGTTCTACTGTGTGAGATGAATGAACAAAACAGAGAGAAGTTTCACAGAATGCTTCTGAGTAGTTTTTATGGCACGATATTTCGTTTTTCACCTTAGGCCTTAATGTTCTCCCAATGTTCACTTGCAGATTCTACAAAAAGATTGTTTCAAAACTGCTCAATAAAAGAAAGGTACAACTCTGTCAGATGAATACACAGATCAAAAAGAAGTTTCACAGAATGTTTCTGTGTAGTTTTTATTTCAAATTATTTCGTTATTCACCATAGGCCTCAAAGCACTCCACATGCCCACTTGCAGATTCTACAAAGGAGTGTTTCAAAACTGCTGAACCAAAAGAAACATTCATTTCTGTGCGATGAATGCACAGATAAGAAAGAAGCTTCACAGAAATCTTCTGTGTAGTTTTTATGGGAAGATGTTTCTTTTTTCACCGTAGGCCTCAATTCTCTCCAAATGTCCAATTGCAGATTCTACAAAAATTGTGTTTCAAAACTGCACAATCAAAGGAAATGTTCCACTCTCTGAGATGAATGCACACATCATAAAGAAGTTTCACAGAATGCTTCTGTGTAGTTTTTATTTGATAATATTTCTTTTTCCATGATAGGCCTCAAAGCCCTCAAAAGTCCACCTGCAGATTGTACAAAAAGAGTGTTTCAAAGCTGCTCAATCAAAAGTAAGGTTCAACTCTGTGTGATAAATGCACAGATCATAAAGAAGTTTCATAGAATGCTTCTGTGTAGTTTCTATTTGAAAATAGTCCTTTTTCCACAATAGGCCTCAAAGCTCTCCAAATGTCCACTTACGGATACTACAAAAAGTATGTTTCAAAACTGCTCAATCAAAAGAAATTTTCAACTCTGTTAGATGAACGCACAGAACAGAAAGAAGTTTCACAGAATGCATCCGTGTAGTTTTTATGGAAGATATTTCTTTTTTCACCATAGGCCTCAAAATTCTCCAAATATCCAATTACAGATTTTTCAAAAAGAGTCTTTCGAAATTGCTCAATCAAAAGAAAGTTTCAAATGTGTGAGAAGAATGCACAGACTAGAAAGAAGTTTCTCCAAATGCTTCTCTGTAGTTTTTCTGGGTGGATACTTTCTTTTTCCCCATAGGCCTCAAAGCACTCCAAATGTCCACTGGCAGATTCTACAAAGAGTGTTTCAAAACTGCTCAATCACAAGTAAGGTTCATCTCTGTGAGATGAATGCACAGATCAGAAAGCAGTTTCACAGAATGCTTCTGTGTAGTTTTTATGGGAAGATATTTCGTTTTTCACCATAGGCCTCAATGTTCTCCAAATGTCCAGTTGCATTTTCTACAAAAAGAGTGTTTCAAAACTGCTCAATAAACAGAAACTTTCAACTCTGTTAGATGAATGCACAGATCAGAATGAAGTTTCACAGAATGCTTCTGTGTAGTTTTAATATGAAGTTAGTTCTTTTCTCACCATAGGCCTCAAAGCACTCCAAATGTCCACTTGCAGATTCCACAAAAAGAGTGTTTCAAAACTGATCAATCAAAAGAAAGGTTCTACTCTGTGAGATGAATGCAAAGAACAGAAAGAAGTTTCAGAGAATGCTTCTGTGTAGTTTTTATGGGAAGATATTTCGTTTTTCACCATAGGCCTCAATGTTCTCCAAGTGTCCAATTGCAGATTCTACAAAAGGAGTGTTTCAAAACTGCTCAATCAAAAGAACACCTCAACTCTGTCAGATGAATGCATAGATCAGAAAGAAGTTTGACAGAATGCTTCTGTGTAGTTTTTATTTGAAGACATTTCATTTTTCACCATAAGCCTGAAGGCACTCCAAATGTTCACTTGCAGATTCTACAAAAAGAGTGTTTAGAAATTGCTCAATCAAAAGAAAGTTTCACTTCCGTGAGATGAATGCACAGATCAGAAAGAAGTTTCACAGAATGCTTCTTTGTAGTTTTTATGGGTGGATACATCCTTTTTCCCAATAGGCCTCAAAGCACTCAAAATGTCTACTCACAGATTCTACAAAAAGAGTGTTTCAAAAGTGTTAAATCAAATTATGGTTCATCTCTGTGAGATGAGTGCACAAATCAAAAAGAAATTTCACAGAATGCTTCTGTGTACTTTTCATGGGAAGATATTTGGTTTTTCACCATTGGCCACAAGGTTCTCCAAATGCCCCATTGCAGATTCTACAAAAAGAGTGTTTCAAAACTGCTCAATGAATGGAAAGGTTCAACACTGTTAGATGAATGCACAGATCAGAAAGATGTTTCACAGAATGCTTCTGTGTAGTTCTTATTTGAAGTTATTTCATTTTTCACCATAGGCCTCAAAGTGCTCCAAATGTCCAATTGCAGATTCTACAAAAAGAGTGTTTCAAAATTGTTCAATCAAAAGAAATGTTCTACTCTGTGAGATGAATGCACAGATCAGAAAGGAGATTCACACAATGCTTCTGTGTAGTTTTTATGGGAAGATATTTCTTTTTTCACCATAAGTCTCAATTCTCTCCAACTGTTCACTTGCAGATTCTACAAAGAGTCTTTCAAAACTGCCCAATCAAAAGAAAGGTTCATCTCTGTGATGAATGCACAGATCATAAAGAAGTTTCATAGAATGCTTCTGTGTAGTTATATTTGAAGACATTCCTTTTTCCACAATAGGCCTCAAAGCACTCCAAATGTCCACTTGCAGACTCTACAATAAGAGTGTTTCAAAACTGCTCAATAAAAAGAAAGATTCAACTCTGTGAGATGAATGCACAGAATAGAAAGAAGTTTCACAGAATGATTCTGTGTAGTTTTTATTTGAAGATATTTCATTTTTAACCACAGGCCTCAATGCTCTCCAAATGTCCACTTGCAGATTCTACAAAAAGAGTGTTTCAAAACTCCTCAAAAAAAGAAATATTCTACTCCGTGAAATGAAAGCACAGAAAAGGAAGAAGTTTCACAGAATGCTTTTGTTTAGTTTTTATGTTAAGATATTTTGTTTTTCACCATAGGCCCCAATGTTCTCCCAATGTCCACTTGTAGAGTCTACAAAAAGAGTGTTTCAAAACTGCTGAATCAAAAGAAAGTTTCAAATCTGTGAGATGAATGCACAGATCAGAAAGAAGTTTCACACCATGCTTCTGTGTAGTTTTTATTTGAAGATATTTCTTTTTCCATGATAGGCCTCAAAGCGGTCCAAATGTCCACTTGCAGATTCTACAAAAAGAGTGATTCAAAACTGCTCAATCAAAAATATGGTTCATCTCTGTGAGATGAATGCACAGAAGAGTGAGAAGTTTCAGAGAATTATTCTGTTTGGTTTTTATTTGAAGATTTCTTTTTCACGATAGGCATCAGAGCCCTAAAAAGTCCCCTTCAGATTATACAAAAAGAGTGTTTCAAAGCTGCTCAATCGAAAGAAAGGTTCAACTCTGTAAGATGAAAACACAGATCAGAATGAAGTTTCACAGAATGATTCTGTGTAATTTTTACATGAAGATATTTCGTTTTTCACCATACTAGTCAAAGCTCTCCAAATGTCCACTTGCAGATGCTACCAAAACAGTGTTTGAAAACTGCTCAATCAAAAGAAAGGTTCAAACCTTTTAGATGAATGCACAGAACAGACAGAAGTTTCACAGAATGCTTCTCCATAATTTTTAAGGGTAGATATTTCGTTTTTCAAAATAGGCCTGAAAGCGCTCAAAATGTCCACTTGCAGATTCTACAAAAAGAGTGTTTCGAAATTGCTCCAGCAAAAGAATGGTGCAAATCTGTTAGATGAATGCACAGATCAGAAAGAAGTTTCATAGAATGCTTCTGTGTAGTTCTTATGGCAAGATATTTCTTTATTCACCATAAGCCTCAATGTTCTCGCAAAGTTCCCTTGCAGATTCTACAAAAAGATTGTTTCAAAACTGCTCAATGAAAGAAAGGTACAACTCTGTTAGATGAATGCACAGATCAAAGAGAAGTTTCACAGAATGGTTCTGTGTAGTTTTTATTTGAAATTATTTCGCTTTTCACTATAGGCCTCAAAGCTCTCCGCATGCCCACTTGCAGATTCTACAAAAAGAGTGTTTCAAAACTGCTGTATCAGAAGAAAGTTTCATCTCTGTGAGATGAATGCACAGATCAGAAAGAAGTTTGAGAAAACTTCTGTGTAGTTTTTATGGGAAGATATTTCTTTTTTCACCGTAGGCCTCAATTCTCTCCAAATGTCCAATTGCAGATTCTACAAAAAGCATGTTTCAAAACTGTACAATCAAAGGAAAGTTTCCACTCTCTGAGGTGACTGCACAGATCATAAGGATGTTTCACAAAATGCTTCTGTTTAGTTTTTATTTGAAGATACTACGTTTTTCACCATAGGCCTGAAAGCACTCAAAATGTCCACTTGCAGATTCTACCAAAAGAGTGTTTCAAAATTGCACAATCAAAGGAAAGGTTCAAATCTGTGAGATGAATGCACAGATCAGAAAGAAGTTTCAATTAATGCTTCTGTGTTCTTTTTATGGGAAGATATTTCGTTTTTCACCGTAGGCCTCAATTTTCTCCAAATGTCCAGTTGCAGATTCTACAAAAAGTATGTTTCAAAACTGCTCAATAAAAAGAAACGTTCAACTCTGTGAGATGAATGCACGGATCCAAAAGCAGTTTAACAGAATGCTTCTGTGTAGTTTTTATGGGAATATATATCGTTTTTCACCATAGGCCACAGTGTTCTCAAAATAGCACCTGGCAGATTCTACAAAAAGAGTGTTTCAAAACTGCTCAATCAAAAGAAATATTCAACTCTGTTAGATGAGTGCACAGATTAGAAAGAAGTTTCACAGAATGTTTCTGTGTAGTTTTTATTTGCAGATATTTTGTTTTTCACCAAAGGCCTGAAAGCGCTCCAAATGTCCAATTGCAGATTCTACAAAAAGAGTGTTTCGAAATTGTTCAATGAAAAGAAAGATTCTACTCTGAGAGATGAATGCACAGATCAGAATGATGATTCAAAGAATGCTTCTCTGTAGTTTATATGGGTGGATACTTCCTTTATCCCTATATGCCTAAAACCATCCAACTGTTCACTTACAGATTCTACAAAAAGAGTGTTTCAAAACTGCTCAACCAAAAGAAAGGTTCATCTCTGTGAGATGAATCCACAGAAAAGAAAGTAGTTTCACAGAATCATCTGTGTACTTTTTATTTGAAGATATTTCGTATTTCACCATAGGCCTCGGGGTTTTCCAAATGTCCACTTGCAGATTCTACAAAAAGAGTGTTTCAAACGAGCTCAATCAAAAGAAAGTTTCTACTGTGTGAGATGAATGCACAGAACAGAAAGTAGTTTCACACAATGCCTCTGTGTAGTTTTTATGGCAAGATATTTCGTTTTTCACCATAGGCCTCAATGTTCTACCAATGTTCACTTGCAGATTCTACAAAAAGATTGTTTGAAAACTGCTCAATAAAAGAAAGTTACAGCTCTGTTAGATGAATGCACAGATTAAAAAGAATTTTCACAGAATGCTTCAGTGTAGTTTTTATTTAAAATAATTTCGTTTTTCACCATAGGCCTCAAAGCACTCCACATGCCCACTTGCAGATTTTACAAAAAGAGTGTTTCAAAACTGCTGAATCAAAAGTAAGGTTCAACTCTGTGAGATGAATGCACAGATCAGAAAGAAGTTCCACAGAAGAATTCTGTGTAGTTTTTATGGGAAGATATTTCTTTTTTCACCATTGGCCTCAATACTCTCCAAATGTCCAAATTCAGATTCTACAAACAGCGTGATTCAAAACTGCATAGTCAAAGGAAAGGTTCCACTCTCTGAGATGAATGAACAGATCATAAAGAAGTTTCAGAGAATACTTCTGTGTAGTTTTTATTTGAAGATACTTCCTTTTCCACGATAGGCCTCAAAGTGCTCCAAATGTCCATTTGCAGATTAAGCAAAAAGAGTGTTTCAAAACTGCTCAATGAAAAGAAATGTTCAACTGTGTTACATGAATGCACAGATCCATATGAAGTTTCACAGAATGCTTCTGTGTAGTTTTATTTGAAGATACTTCGTTTTTCACCATTGGCCTCAATGTTCTCCAAATGCCCATTTTCATATTCTACAAAAAGAGTGTTTCAAAACTGCTGAATCAAAAGATAGGTTCATCTATGTGAGATAAATGCACAGAACACAAACAAGATTCACAGAATGCTTCTGTGTAGTTTTTATGGGAAGATATTAGTTTTTTCACCATAGGCCACAGTGCTCTCCAAATGTCCAATTGCAGATTCTACAAAAAGCCTATTTCAAAACTGCACAAAGAAAGTTTCCACTCTCTGAGATGAATGCACAGATCATAAAGAAGTTTCACAGAATGCTTCTGTGTTGTTTTTATTTGCAGATATTTCTTTTTCCACAATAGGCCTCAAAGCGCTCCAAATGTCCACTTGCAGACTCTACAAAAAGAGTGTTTCAAAACTGCTCAATCAAATGACAGGTTCTACTCTGTGAGATGAATGCATAGATCAGAAAGAAGTTTCACAGAATGCTTCTGTGTAGTTTTTATGGGAAGATATTTCGTTTTTCACCTTTGGCCTCAAAGTTCTCCAAATATCCACTTGCAGATTCTACAAAAAGAGTGTTTCAAAACTGCTCAATCAAAAGAGAGATTCAACTCTGTTAGATGAATGCACAGATCAGAAAGAAGTTTCACAGAATGCTTCTGTGTAGTTTTTATGGGAAGATATTTCGTTTTTCACTATAGGCCTCAATGTTCTCCAGATGTCCACCTGCAGATTCTACAAGAGTGTTTCAAAACTGCTCAATAAAAATAAATGTTCAAAGGTAAGAGATGAATGCACAGATCAGAAAGAAGTTTCACAGAAGATTTCTCTGTAGTTTCTCTTGGCGGATACTTCCTTTTTCCCCATTGATCTCAAAGCACTCTAAATGTCCACTTGCAGATTCTACAAAAAGAGTGTTTGAAAACTGCGCAATGAAAAGTAAGGTATATCTCCGTGAGATGAATGCACAGATCAGAAAGAAGTTTCACAAAATGCTTCTGTGTAGTTTTTATTTGAAGGTATTTCATTTTCCACGATAGGACTCAAAGTGCTCCAAATGTCCTATTGCAGATTATGCAGAAAGAGTGTTTCAAAACTGCTCAATGAAAAGAAATGTTCAACTCTGTTACAGGAACACACAGATCCATATGAAGTTTCACAGAATTCTTCTGTGTAGTTTTTATTTGAAGATACTTCGTTTCTTACCATTGGCCTCAATGTTCTCCAAATGCTTACTTGCATATTCTACAAAAGGAGTGTTTCAAAACTGCTGAATCAAAAGATAGGTTCATCTCTGTGAGATAAATGCACAGAACAGAAAGTTTTGTCACAGAATGCTTCTGTGTAGTTTTTATGGGCAGATATTTCACTTTTCACCGTAGGCCTCAATATTCTCCAAATATCCGCTTGCAGATTCTACAAAAGGCAGTTTCAAAAGTGCTCAATCATTAGAAAGGTTGAACTCTGTTAGATGAATGCACAGAGCTGAAAGATGTTTCACAGAATGCTTCTATGTAGTTTTTATTAGAAGATATTTCATTTCTCACCATAGGCCACAAAGTGCTCCAAATGTCCACTTGCAGATTCTACAAAAAGAGTGTTTCAAAACTGCTCAATCAAAAGAAGGGTTCAACTCTGTGAGATGAATGCATTGAGTAGAAAGTAGTTTCATAGAAAGATTCTCTGTAGTTTTTATATGAAGACATTTCGTTTTTCACCATAGGCCTCAAAGCTCTCCAAATTTCCACTTGCAAATAATACAAAAAAAGCATTTCAAAACTGCTCAATCAAAAGAAATGTTCATCTCTGTGAGATGAATGCACAGAACAGAAAGAAGTTTCAGAGAATGCTTCTGTGTAGTTTTGAGGGGAAGATGTTTCATTTCTCACCATAGGCCTCAAAGCTCTCCAAATGTTCCCTTGCAGAATCTACAAAAAGCATGTTTCAAAATTGATCAATCAAAAGAAAGGGTGAACTCTGTTAGAGGAATGCAGAGATCACAATGAAGTTTCACAGAATGCTTTTGTGTAGTTTTTATTTGAAGTTATTTCTTTTCGCTTTACACCGCAGGCCTCAATTTTGTCCAAATATCCGCTTGCAGATTATACAAAAAGAGTGTTTCAAAAATGCCCAATCATTAGAAAGGTTGAACTGTTAGATGAATGCACATATCTGAAAGATGTTTCACAGAATGCTTCTGTGTAGTTTCTATTTGAAGATATTTCATTTTTCACCATAGGTCTGAAAGCACTCAAAATGTCCAATTGCAGATTGTACAAAAAGAGTGTTTCGAAATGGCACAATCAAAAGAAAGGTTCAAATCTGTGAGATGAATGCACAGAACAGAAAGAGTTTCACAGAATGCTTCTCTGTAGTTTTTATGGGTGAATACTTCCTTTTTCCCTATAGGCCTCAAAGCCCTCCAAATTTGCACTTGCAGATTCTAGGAAAAGAGTTTTTCTAAACTGCACAATCAAAAGTAAGATTCTTCTCTGTGAAATGAATGCACAGATCAGAAAGAACATTCACAGAATGCTTCTGTATAGTTTTTATGGGAAGATATTTCGTTTTTCACCATAGGCCTCAATGTTCTCCAAATGTCCACTTGCAGATTCTACAAAAAGTGTGTTTCACAACTGCTCAATCAAAAGAAAAGTTCAACTCTGTTAGATGAATGCACAGAGCAGAACGAAGTTTCACAGAATGCTTCTGTGTAGTTTTTATTTGAAGTTATTTCGTTTCTCACCATAGGCCTCAAAGTGCTCCAAATGTCCCCTTGCAGATTCTACAAAAAGAGTTTTTCAAAACTGCTCAATCAAAAGACATTTTCTACTCTGTGAGATGAATGCACAGAACAGAAAGTATTTTCACAGAATGATTCTGTGTAGTTTTTATGGGAAGATATTTCGTTTTTCACCGTAGGCCTCAAAGTTCTCCAAATGTCCACTTGCAGATACTACAGAAAGAGTGTTTCAAAACTATTCAATCAAAAGGAAAATTCAACTCCATTAGATGAATGCACAGATCAGAATGAAGTTTCACAGAATGTTTCTGTGTAGTTTTTATTTGAGCACATTACATTTCTCAACAAAGGCATCAAAGCACCCCAAATGTACACTTGCAGATTCTAAAAAAAGAGTGTGTCTAAACTGCTCAATCAAAAATAAGGTTCATCTCTGTGAGATGAATGCACAGTTCAGAAGGAAATTTCACAAAATTCTTCTGTGGAGTTTTTATTTGAAGATATTTCGTTTTTCACCATAGGCCTGAAATTGCTCCAAATGTCCACTTGCAGATTCTATAAAAAGAGTGTTTTGAAATTTCTCAATCAAAAGAAAGCTTCAAGTCTGTGAGAAGAATGCACAGATCAGAAAGAAGTTTCACAGAATTCTTCTCTGTAGTTTTTATGGATGGATAATACCTTTTTCACCATAGGCCTCAAAGCACTCCAAATGTCCCCTTGCAGATTCTACAAAAAGAGTGTTTCAAAACTGCTCAATCAAAAGTAATGTACATCTCTGCGAGATCTATGAACAGATCAGAAAGAAGTTCCACAGAACGCTTCTGTGTAGTTTTTATGGGAAGATATTTCGTTTTCCACAATAGGCCTCAATGTTCTCCAAATGTCCAATTGCGGGATCTACAAAAAGCCTGTTTCAAAACCGCATAATCAAAAGAAAGTTTCCACTCTCTGAGATGAATGCACAGATCATAAAGAAATTTCACAGAATGCTTCTGTGTAGTTTTTATTTGAAGATTTTTCTTTTTTCACGATAGGCCTCTAAGAGCTCCAAATGTCCACTTGCAGACTCTACAAAAAGAGTCTTTCAAAACTGCTCAATCAAAAGAAAAGTTCAACTCCCTGAGATGAATGCACAGAATAGAAAGAAGGTTCACAGAATGATTCCGAGAAGTTTCCATTTGAAGATATTTCGTTTTTCACTATAGGCCTCGAAGCACTCTAAATATCCACTTGCAGATTGTACAAAAAGAGTGTTTCAAAACCGCTCAATCAAAATTAAGGTTCAACTCCATGAGAAGAATGTACAGATCAGAAAGAAGTTTCACAGAATGTTTCTGTGTAGTTTTTATGGGAAGATATTTTGATTTTCACCATAGGCCTCAAGGTTCTCCAAATGTCCACTTGCAGATTCTACAAAAAGAGTGTTTCAAAACTACTCAATCAAAAGAAAGAATCTACTCTGTGAGATGAATGCAAAGAACAGATAGAAGTTTCACAGAATGCTTCTGCATAGTTTTTATGGGAAGATATTTCGTTTTTCACCATAGGCCACAATGTTCTCCAAATATCTGATGGCGATTCTACAAAAAGAATGTTTCAAAACTGATTAATCATTAGAAAGGTTCAAGTCTGTTAGATGAATGCACAGATCAGAAAGATGTTTGACAGAATACCTCAGTGTAGTTTTTATTTGAAGATATTTCATTTTTCACCATACGTCTAAAAGCGCTCCAAATGTCCACTTGTAGATTCTACAAAAAGAGTGTTTTGAAACTGCAAAATCAAAAGAAAGTTTCAACTCTTGTTAGATGATTGCACAGGTCAGAATGAGGTTTCAACAGAATGCTTCTGTGTAGTTTTTATTTGAAGATATTTCTTTTCTCACCATAGGCCTCAAAGGGCTCCAAATGTCTCCTTGCAGATTCTACAAAAATAGTGTTTCAAAACTGCTCAATCAAAAGATGGGTTCATCTCTGTGAGATGAATGCACAGAACAGAGTGTAGTTCCACAGACTGCTTCTGTGTAGTTTTTATGGGAAGTTATTTCATTTCTCACCATAGGCCTCAATGTTCTCCAAATGTCCACTAGCAAATTCTACAAAAAGACTGTTTCAAAACTGCTCAATCAAAAGAAAGGTTCAACTCTGTTATGTGAATGCACAGATCAGAATGAAGTTACACAGAATGCTTCTGTGTAGTTTTTATTTGATGGTATTTCGTTTCTCAACATAGGCCTCAAAGCACTCCAAATGTCCCCTTGCAGATTCTACAAAAAGAGTCTTTCAAAACTGCTCAATGAAAAGAAAGGTTCAACTCCTTGAGATTAATGCACAGAATAGAAAGAAGTTTCACAGAATGATTCCGTGTAGTTTCTATTTGAAGTATTTTGTTTTTCACCATAGGCCTCAAAGCACTCCAAATGTCCACTTGCAGATTCTACAAAAAGAGTGTTTCAAAACTGCTCAATCAAAAGGCAGGTTCTACTCTGTGAGATGAATGCACAGAACAGAAAGAAGTCTCACAGAATGCTTCTGAGCAGTTTTTATGGGAAGATATTTCGTTTTTCACCGTTGGCCTCAATGTTCTCCAAATATCCACTTTCAGATTCTACAAAAAGAGAGTTTCAAATCTGTTCAATCAAAAGAGAGATTCAACAGTTTTAGATGAATGCACAGATGAGAGACGAGTTTCACAAAATGATTCTGTGTAGTTTTTATTTGAAGGTATTTCATTTTTCACCATAGGCCTTAATCGCTCCAAATGTCCACTTGCAGATTCTACAAAAAGAGTGTTTCAAAATTGCTCCATCAAAAGAAAGGTTCAACTGTGTGAGATGAATGCACAGATCAGAAAGTAGTTTCACAGAATGCTTCTCTGTAGTTTTTATTTGTGGATACTTCCTTTTTCCCCATAGGCCTCAATGTTCTCCAAATGTCCACTTGCACATTCTACAAAAACAGTGTTTCAAAACTGCTCAATCAAAAGGTAGGTTCATCTCTGTGAGATAAATGCACAGAACAGAGAGAAGGTTCACTGAATGCTTCTGTGTAGTTTTTATCAGAAGATATTTCTTTTTTCACCATAGGCCCCAAAGCTCTCCAAGTATCCAATTGCAGATTCTACAAAAAGCCAGTTTCAAACCTTAACAATCAAAATAAATGTTCCACTCTCTGAGATGAATGTACACATTATAAAGGCGTTTCACAGAATGCTTCTGTGTAGTTTTTATGGGAAGATATTTCGTTTTTCACCATAGGCCTCAAGGTTCTCCAAACGTCCACTTGCAGATGATACAAAAAGAGTGTTTCAAAAGTGCCCAATCAAAAGATAGGTTTATCTCTGTGAGATGACTGTACAGATCAGAAAGAAGTTTCACAGAATGCGTCTGTGTAGTTTTGATGGGAAGATATTTCGTTTCACCCCATAGGCCTCAAAGCGCTCCAAATGTCAAATTGCAGATTCTACAAAAACAGTGTTTCAAAACTGCTCATTCAAAAGATAGGTTCATCTCTGTGAGATGAATGCACAGAACAGAAGGAAGTTTCACCGAATGCTTCTCTGAAGTTTTTAAGGGAAGATATTTCTTTTTTCACCATAGTCCTCAATGCTCTCCAAATGACCAACTGCAGATTATACAAAAAGCCTCTTCCAAAGCTGCACGATCAAAAAAAGGTTCAATTCTCTGAGTCGAATGCACAGTTCCTAACGAAGTTTCACAGAATGCTTCTGTGTAGTTTTTATTGGAAGATATATATTTTTTCACCATAGTCCTCAATGGTCTCCAAATGTCCAATTGCAGATTCTACAAAAAGGAGGCGGAGTGAGACTGCGCCACTGCACTCCAGCCTGGGCAACAGAGCGAGACTCCGTCTCAAAAAAAAAAAAAAAAAAGCCTGGTCCACACCTGCACAATCAAAAGAAAGGTTCCACTATCTGAGATGAATGCACAGTGCCTAAAGAAGTTTCACAGAATACTTCTGTGTAGTTTTTGTTTGAGGATATTCCTTGTTCCACGATAGGTGTCAAAGCTCTCCAAATGTCCCCTTGCAGATATTACAAAAAGACTGTTTTAAAACTGCTCAATCAAAAGAAAGATTCAACTCGGTGAGATGAATGCACAGAATAGAAAGAAGTTTCATAGAGTGATTCTGTGTAGTTTTTATTTGAAGATATTTCGTTTTTCACCACAGGCCTCAAAGCTCTCCAAATGTCCACTTGCAGATTCTACAAAAAGACTGTATCAAAACTGCTCAATCAAAAGGAAGGGTCTACTCTCTGAGAAGAATGAACAGATCAGAAAGAAGTTTCACAGAATCCTTCTGTGTAGTTTTGTTTGAAGATATTTCATTTTTAACCATAGGCTGCAAAGCACTCCTATGTCCACTTCCAGATTCTACAAA
Source organism: Nomascus leucogenys (assembly GCF_006542625.1). Lineage (NCBI taxonomy): Eukaryota > Metazoa > Chordata > Mammalia > Primates > Hylobatidae > Nomascus > Nomascus leucogenys. Next base: position 208,335 of record NW_022096905.1, read on the forward strand.
AAGAGTGTTTCAGAACTGCTCAGTCAAAAGGAAGATTCATCTCTGTGAGATGAATGCACAGATCAGAAAGAAGTTTCACTGAATGCTTCTCTGTAGTTTTGATGGGAAGATATTTTGTTATTCACCATAGGCCACAAAGTTCTCCAAATGCCCACTTACAGATTCTGCAAAACGAGTGTTTCAAAACTGCTCAATCAAAAGGAAGGTTCAACTCTGTGTGATGAATGCACAGAATAGAAAGAAGTTTCACAGAATTATTCTGTGTAGTTTTTCTTGAAGATATTTAATTTTTCTACACAGGCCTCAAAGCTCTCCAAATGTCCACTTGCAGATTCTACAAAAAGAGTGTTTCAAAACTGCTCAATCAAAAGAAAATTTCTACTCTATGAGTTGAATGCACAGAACAGAAAAAAGTTTCACAGCATGCTTCTGTGTGTTTTTCATGGGAAGATATTTCTGTTTACACCATAGGCCTCAATATTCTCCAAATGTCCACTTGCAGATTTTACAAAAAGAGTGTTCCAAATCTGCTCAACGAAAAGAAAGGTTCAACTCTGTTAGATGCATTCACAAAACAGAAAGAAGTTTCACAGAATGCTTCTATGTAGTTTTTATTACAAGATATTTCGTTTTTCACTGTAGACCTCAAAGCACTGCAAATGTCCACTTGCAGATGCTACAAAAAGAGTGTTTGAAAAGTGTTCAATCAAAAGGTAGGTTCATCTCTGTGAGATGAATGCACAGAATTGAGAGAAGTTTCACAGAATGCTTTTGTGTAGTTTTTATTTGAACATATTTCGTTTTTCACCATAGTCCTAAAAGCGCTCCAAATGTCCACTTGCAGATTCTACAAAAAGAGTGTTTCGAAATTGCTCAATCAAAAGAAAGGTTCAACTCTGGGAGATGAATGCACAGAAGAGAAATGATTCTGTGTAGTATTTATTTGAAGATATTTCGTTTTTCACTATAGGCCTCCAAGCTCTCCAAATGTCCAATTGCAGATTCTACAAAAAGAGGGTTTCAAAACTGTTCAATCAAAAGAAATTTTCTACTCTGTGAAAAGATTGCACAGATAAGAAAGAAGTTTCACAGAATGCTTCTGTGTAGTTTTTGTTTGAAGATATTTCGTTTTTCACCATAGGCTGCAAAGCACTCAGCATGTCCACTTGCAGAGTCTACAAAAAGAGTGTTTCAAAACTGCTCAATCAAAAGCAAGGTTCATCTCTGTGAGATGAATGCATAGATTAGAAATAAGTTTCACAGAATGCTTCTGTGTAGTTTTTATGGGAAGATATCTCGTTTTTCACCATAGGATTCTATTTTCTCCAAACGTCCACTTGCAGACTCTACAAAAACGGTGTTTCAAAACTGCTGAAGTGAAAGAAACGTTCAACTCTGTTAGATGAAGGCACAAATCAGAAATAAGTTTCACAGAATGTTTCTGTGTAGTTTCTATGGGAAGATATTTCATTTTTCACCGTAGGACTCAATATTCTCCAAATGTCCACTTGCAGACTATACAAAAAGTGTGTTTCAAAACTGCTCAATCAAAAGAAAGGTTCAACTCTGTGAGATGAATGCACAGAATAGAAAGAAGTTTCATAGAATGATTCTGTGTTGTTTTTATTTGAAGATAATTCCTTTATCACCATAGGCCTCAAAGCTCTCCAAATGTCTACTTGCAGATTCTACAAAAAGAGTGTATCAAAACTGCTCAATCAAAAGAAAGGTTCTACTCTCTGAGAAGAATGCACCAATCAGAAAGAAGTTTCACAGAATGCTTCTGTGTAGTTTTTGTTTGAAGATATTTCATTTTTCACCATAGGCCGCAAAGCGATCCACATGTCCACTTGCAGATTCTACAAAAAGAGTGTTTCAAAACTGCTCAGTCAAAAGAAAGGTTCATCACTGTGTGATGAATGCACAGACCAGAAAGAAGTTTCACAGAATGCTTCTGTGTAGCTTTTATTTGAAGATATTTCGTTTTTCACCATAGGCCTGAAAGCACTCCAAATGTCCACTTGCAGATGCTACAAAAAGAGTTTTTCAAAAGTGCTCTATCAAAAGAGAAGTTTCACAGAATGCTTCTGTGTAGTTTTTATGGGAGAATATTTCTTTTCTCACCACAGTCCTCAATGCTCTCCAAATGTCCAATTGCAGATCCTACAAAAAGCCTGTTCGAATGCTGCACAATAAAAAGAATGGTTCCACTCTCTGAGATGAATGCGCAGTTCCTATAGAAGTTTCAAAGAATGCTTCTGTGTTGTTTTTATGGGAAGATATTTCGTTTTTCACCATACACCTAGATGCTCTCCAAATGTCCAATTGCAGATTCCACAAAAAGCCCGCTGAAAGCTGCACAATCAAAAGAAAGTTTCCACTCACTGAGACGAATGCACAGTTCCTAAAGGAGTTTCACAGAATACTTATGTGTAGTTTTTATTTCAAGATATTCCTTTTTCCATGATAGGCCTCAAAGTGCTCCAAATGTTCACTTGCAGATTATTCAAAAAGAGTGTTTCATAACTGCTCAATCAAAAGAAACGTTCAACTGGGTGAGATGAATGCACAGAATAGAAAGAAATTTCACAGAATTATTCTGTGTAGTTTTTACTTGAAGATATTTCGTTTTTCACCATAGGCCTGAAAGCGCTCCAAATGTCCACTTGCAGATTCTACAAAAAGAGTGTTTCGAAATTGCTCAATTAAAAGAAAGGTTCAACTCTGTGAGATAAATGCACGGAACAGAAAGAAGTTTCACAGAATGGTTCTCTGTAGTTTTTATGGGTGTATACTTCCTTTTTTTCCCCTAGAACTCAAAGCACTCCCAATGTCCACTTACAGATTCTACAAAACGTGTACCAAAACTGCTCAATAAAAAGTAAGGTTCATCTCTGAGAGATGAATGCACACATTAGGAAGAAGTTTCACAGAATGTTTCTGTGTAGCTTTTATGGGAAGATATCTCGTTTTTCACCATAGGCCTCAATTTTCTCAAAATGTCCACTTGCAGATTCCACAAAACGAGTGTTTCATAACTGCTCAATGAAAAGGAACGTTCAACTCCATGAGATGAATGAACAGATCAGAAAGAAGTTTCACAGAATGCTTCTGTGTAGTTTTTATGTGAAGATATTTCATTTCTCACCATAGGCCTCAAAGCTCTCCAAATGTCCACTTGCAGATTCTACAAAAAGAATGTTTCAAAACTGCTCATTCAAAAGATAGGTGCATCTCTGTGAGATGAATGCACAGAAGAGAGAGAAGTTTCAGAGAATGATTCTGTGTAGTTTTTATGGGAAGATATTTCTTTTTTCACCATAGTCCTCAATGCTCTCCAAATGTCCAATTGCAGATTCTACAAAAAGCCTGTTCGAAAGCTGCAAAATCAAAAGAACAGTTCCATTCTCTGAGATGAATGCACAGTTCCTAAAGCAGTTTCACAGAATGATTCTGTGTTGTTTTTATGGGAAGATATTTCTTTCTTCACCATATTCCTCAATGCTCTCCAAATGACCAATTACAGATTTTACAAAAAGCCTGCTGAAAGCTGCACAATCAAAAGAACGGTTCCAGTCTCTGAGATGAATGCAGGGTTCCTAAAGAAGTTTTACAGAAGACTTTTGTGTAGTTTTTATTTGAAGATATTACTTTTTCCACGATGGGCCTCAAAGAGCTCCAAATGTCCACTTGCAGATTATACAAAAAGAGTGTTTCAAAACTGCTCAATCAAAAGAAACTTTCAATGCTGTGAGATGAATGCACAGAATAGAAACAAGTTTAACAGAATTATTCTATGTAGTTTTTACTTGAAGATATTTTGTTTTACACCATATGCCTCAAAGCTCTCCAAATGTCCACTTGCAGATTCTTCAAAAAGAGTGTTTCAAAACTGCTCAATCAAAGGAAAAGTTCTACTCTGTGAGATGAATGCAGAGAACAGAAACAGTTTCATGTAATGCTTCTGTGTAGTTTTTATGGGAAGATAATTCCCTTTTCTCCGTAGGCCTCACTGTTCTCCAAATGTCCACTTGCAGATTCTACAAAAAGAGTGTTGCGAAACTGCTCATTAAAAAGAAAGGTTCAACTCTGTTAGATGAATGCACAGATCAGAAAGAAGTTTCAAGGAATGATTCTGTGTAGTTTCTATTTGAAGATATTTCATTTTTTCACCGTAGACCTCCAAGCACTCCAAATGTATACTTGCAGATGCTACAAAAAGAGTTTTTCAAAAGTGCTCCATCAAAAGATAGGTTCATCTCTGTGAGATGAATGCACAGAACAGTGAGAAGTTTCACAGAATGCTTCTGTGTAGTTTTTGTTTGAAGATATTTCTTTTTTCACGATACGCCTAAAAGCGCTCCAAATGTGCATTTGCAGATTCTACAAAAAGAGTGTTTCAAAATTGCTCAAACAAAAGGATGGTTCAACCCTGTGAGAGGAATGTACAGATCAGAAAGAACTTTCAGAGAATGTTTCTCTGTAGTTTTTATGGGTGGATAGTTCCTTTTTTTCCACAGAACTCAAAGCACTCCAAATGTCCACTTACAGATTCTAAAAAAAGAGTGTTTCAAAACTGCTAAATCAAAAGTAAGGTTCATCTCTGTGAGATGAATGCACAGATTAGAAAGAAGTTTCACAGAATCCTTCTGTGTAGTTTTGATGGGAAGATATCTCGATTTTCACCATAGGCCTCAATGTTCTGCAAATGTCCACTTGCAGATTCTACAAAAAGTGTGTTTCAAAACTGCTCAATCAAAAGAAAGGGTCAACTCTGTTACATGAATGCACAGATCAGATTGAAGTTTCACACAATGCTTCTCTCTAGTGTTTATTTGAAGATATTTCTTTCTCCACGATAGGTCTCAAAGCGCTCCAAATGTCCACTTGCTGACTCTACAAAAAGAGTGTTTCAAAACTTCTCAATCAAAAGGAAGGTTAAACACTGTGAGATAAATGCACAGAATAGAAAGAGGTTTCATAGAATTATATTGTGCAGTTTTTATTTGAAGATATTTTGTTTTTCAGCATAGGCCTCAAAGCTCTCCAAATGTCCACTTGAACATTCTACAAAAAGACTGTTTCAAAAGTGCTCAATCAAAAGAAAAGGTCTACTATGTTAGAAGAACGCACAGATCAGAAGGGTGTTTCACAGAATGCTTCTGTGTAGTTTTTGTTTGAAGATATTTCGTTTGTCAACCTAGGCCTCAAAACTCTCCAAATGTCCACTTGCAGATTCTCCAAAAAGAATGTTTCAAATCTGCTCAATGAAAGGAAAATTTCTACTCTGTGACATGAATCCACAGAACAGAAAGAAGTTTCACAGAATGCTTCTGTGTAGTTTTTAAGGGAAGATATTTCGTTTTTCAACGTAGGCCTCAATGTTCTCCAAATGTCCACTTGCAGATTCTACAAAAAGAGTCTTTCAAAACTGCTCAACCAAAAGAAAGGTTCTACTCTGTGAAAAGAATGCACAGATCAGTAAGAAGTTTCACAGAATGCTTCTGTGCAGTTTTTTTTGAAGATATTTCATTTTTCACCATAGGCCACAAAGCACTCCACATACCCACTTGCAGATCCTAAAACAAGAGTGTTTCAAAACTGCTCAATCGGAAGAAAGTTTCATCTCTGTGAGATGAATGCACAGATCAGAAGGAAGTTTCACAGAATGCTTCTGTGTAGTTTTTATGGGAAGATATTTCATTTTTCACCATAGACTTCAAAGCGCTCCAAATGTCCACTAGCAGATGCTACAAAAAGCGTGTTTCAAAAGTGCTCAATCAAAAGATAGGTTCACCTCTGTGAGATGAATGCACAGAACTGCGAGAAGTTTCACAGAATGCTGCCATGTAATTTTTATTTGAAGATATTTTGTTTTTCACCATACACCTGAAAGCGCTCCAAATGTCCACTTGCAGATTCTACAAAAAGAGTTTTTCGAAACTGCTCATTGAAAAGAAAGGTTCAACTCTGTGTGACGAAAGTAGTTTCACTGAATGGTTCTATGTAGTTTTTATGGGTGAATAGTTCTTGTTTTCCCGTAGAACTCAAAGCACTCCCAATGTCCACTTTCAGATCCTACAAAAAGAGTGTTTCAAAACTGCTCAATCAAAAGTAAGGTTTATCTCCATTAGAAGAATGCGTAGATTATAAAGAAGTTTCACAGAATGCTTCTGTGTAGTTTTTATGGGCCGATATCTCGTTTTTCACCATAGGACTCAATGTTCTCCAAATGTCTACTTGCAGATTCTACAAAACGAGTGTTTCAAAACTCTTCAAGCAAAAGAACTGTTCAACTCTGTTAGGTGAATACACAGATAAGAAAGAAGTTTTACAGAATGCTTCTGTGTTGTTTTTATGGGAAGATGTTTTGTTTCTCACCATAGAGTTCAAAGTTCTCCAAATGTCCACTTGCAGACTATACAAAAAGAGTGTTACAAAACTGCTCAATCAAAAGAAAGGTTCAACTCTGTGGGATGAATGCACAGAATAGAAAGAAGTTTCATAGAATCATTCTCTGTAGTTTTTCTTTGAAGATATTTCGTTTTTCACCACAGGCCTCAAAGCTCTCCAAATGTCCACTTGCAGATTCTACAAAAAGAGTTTTCCCAAACTGCTCAATCAAAAGAAAAGTTATACTCTGTGAGTTGAATGCACAGAACAGAAAGAAGTTTCACAGAATCCTTCTGTGTATTTCTTATGGGAAGATATTTCAGTTTTCACCGTAAGCCTCAATATTCTCCAAATGTCCACTTACAGATACTACAAAAAGAGTGTTTCAAAACTGCTCAATGAAAAGAAAAGTTGAACTCTGTGAGGTGAATGCACAGATCAGAAAGAAGTTTCACAGAATGCTTCTGTGTAGTTTTTCTTTGAAGATATTTCGTTTTTCACCATAGACCTCAAAGCGCTCCAAATGTCCATTGCAGATGCTACAAAAAGAGTGTTTCAAAAGTGCTAAATCAAAAGATAGGGTCATCTCTGTGAGATGAATGCAGAGAACTGAGAGAAGTTTCACAGAATGCTTCTGTGTAGTTTTTATTTGAACATATTTCGTTTTTCACTATAGGCCTGAAAGCGCTCCAAATATCAACTTGCAGATTCTACAAAAACAGTGTTTCAAAACTGCCAAATCAAAAGTAAGGTTCATCTCTGTGAGATGAATGCACAGATTAGAAAGAAGTTTCACAGAATACTTCTGTGTAGTTTTTATGGGAAGATATCTCGTTTTACACCGTAGGCCTCAATGTTCTCCAAACGTCCACTTGCAGATTCTACAAAAAGCGTGTTTCAAAACTCCTCAATCAAAAGAAAGGGTCAACTCTGTTAGATGAATGCACAGATCAGAATGAAGTTTCACAGAATGCTTTCCTGTAGTTTTTATTTGAAAATATGTCTTTCTCCACGATAGGCCTCGAAGCGCTCCAAATGTCCACTTGCAGACTGTACAACAAAAGTGTTTCAAAACTTCTCAATCAAAAGAAAAGTTCAACTCTGTGAGATAAATGCACAGAATAGAAAGAGGTTTCATAGAATGATTCTGTGTAGTTTTTATTTGAAGATATTTCGTTTTTCACCATAGGCCTCAAAGCTCTGCAAATGGTCACTTGCACATTTTACAAAAAGAGTGTTTCAAAAGTTCTCAATCAAAAGAAAGGTTCTACTCTGGGAGAAGAATGCACAGATCAGAAAGAAGTTTCACAGTATGCTTCTGTGTAGCTTTTGTTTGAAGATATTTCATTTTTCACCATAGGCCACAAAGCACACCACATGTCCACTTGCAGATTCTACAAAAATTTTGTTTCAAAATTGCTCAAACAAAAGATTGGTTCAACACTATGAGATGAATGTTCAGATCAAAAAGAATTCTCACAGAATGGTGCTCTGTAGTTTTTATGGGTGGATGGTCCCCTTTTCCCCATAGAAGTCAAAGCAATCCCAATGTCCGCTTACAGATTCTACAAAAAGAGTTTATCAAAACTGCTAAATCAAAAGAAAGTTTCAAACCTGCGAGATGAATGCACAGATCAGAAAGAAGTTTCACAGAATGTTTCTGTGTACTTTTTATGGGAAGATATCTCCTTTTTCACCATAGGCCTCAATGTTCTCCAAATGTCCACTTGCAGGTTCTACAAAAAGAGTGTCTTAAAACTGCTCAACCGAAAGAAAAAGTCTACTCTGTTAGATGAATGCACAGATCAGAATGAAGTTTCACAGAATGCTTTCCTGTAGTTTTTATTTGAAAATATGTCTTTCTCCACGATAGGCCTCGAAGCGCTCCAAATGTCCACTTGCAGACTGTACAACAAAAGTGTTTCAAAACTTCTCAATCAAAAGAAAAGTTCAACTCTGTGAGATAAATGCACAGAATAGAAAGAGGTTTCATAGAATGATTCTGTGTAGTTTTTATTTGAAGGTATTTCATTTTTCTCCATAGAACAGAAATGTCTCCAAATGTACACTTGCAGATTCTACAAAAAGAATGTTTCAAAACTGCTCAATCAAAAGAAAGTTCTGCTCAGTGGGAAGAATGCACAGATCAGAGAGAAGTTTCACAGAATGCTTCTGTGTAGTTATTGATTGAAGATATTTCTTTCTCCAAAATAGGCCACAAAGCGCTCCACATGTCCACTTGCAGACTCTACAAAAAGATTGTTGCAAAACTGCTCAAACAAAAGAAAGGTTCAACTCTGTTAGATGAATGCACAGATCAGAAAGAAGTTTCACAGAATGCTCCTGTGTAGTTTTTATATGAAGATATTTTGTTTTTCACCATAGACCTCAAAGCGCTCCAAATGTACACCTGAAGATGCTACAAAAAGAGTGTTTGAAAAGTGCTCAATCAAAAGATAGGTTCATCTCTGTGAGTTGAATACACAGAACAGTGAGAAGGTTCACAGAATGCTTCTGTGTAGTTTTTATTGGAAGATATTTCGTTTTTCACCGTAGGCCTGAATGTTCTCCAACTGTGCACTTGCAGATTCTACAGAATGAGTGTTTTAAAACTGCTCAATCAAAAGAAATGTTCAACTCTGTTAGATGAATGCACATATAAGAAAGAAGTTTCACAGAATGATTTGTGTAGTTTTTATTTGAAGATATTTTGTTTTTCACAATTGGCCTGAAAGGGCTCCAAATGTCCACTTGCAGATTCTACAAAAAGACTGTTTCCAAATTGCTCAATCAAATAATGGTTCAACTCTGTGAGATGGATGCACAGATCAGAAAGAAGTTTCACCAAATGGTTCTCTGTAGTTTTTATGGGTGAATAGTCCCTTTTTCCCCATAGAACTCAAAGTACTTCAAATGTCCACTTACAGAAGCTACAAAAAGAGTGTTTCAAAACTGCTAAATCAAAAGTAAGGTTAAGCTCTGTGTGATGAATGCACAGATCAGAATGAAGGTTCACAGAATGCTTCTCTGTAGTTTTTATTTGAAGATATTTCTTTCCCCATGACAGGCCTCAAAGTGCTCCAAATATCCACTTGCAGACTCTACAACAAGAGTGTTTCAAAATTTCTCCTTCAAAGTAAGGTTCAACTCTGTGAGATGAATGCACAGAATAGAAAGAAGTTTCAAAGAATTATTCTGTGTTGTTTTCACTTGAAGATATTTCTTTTTTCACCACAGGCCTCAAAACTCTCCAAATGTCCACTTTGAGATTCTACAAAAAGAGTGTTTCAAAACTGCTCAATCAAAAGAAAAGTTCTACTCTGTGAGTTGAATGCACAGAACAGAAAGAAGTTTCACAGAATGCTTCTGTGCAGTTTTTGATTCAAGATATTTCATTTTCACCATAGTCCGCAAAGCACTCCACATGTCCACTTGCAGATTTTACAAAAAGAGTGTTTCAAGACTGCTGAATCAAAAGAAAGGTTCAATGCTGTTAGATTAATGCACAGTTCAGAAAGAAGTTTCACAGAATGCTTCTGTGTAGTTTTTATTTGAAGATATTTCGTTTTTCACCATAGGCCTGAAAGTGCTGCAAGTCTCCACTTGCAGATTCTACAAAAATAGTATTTCAAAATTGCTCAAACAAAAGAATGGTTCAACTCTGTGAGATGAATGTACAGATCAGAAAGAAGTTTCACAAAATGGTTCTCTGTAGTTTTTATGGGTGGATAGTTCCTTTTTCCCCATAGAAGTCAAGGCACTCCCAATGTCCACTTACAGATTCTACAAAAAGAGTGTTTCAAAACTGCTAAATCAAAAGCAAGGTTAAAATCTGTGAGATGAATGCACAGATCAGATAGAAGTTTCAAACAATGCTTCTGTTTAGTTTTTGATTGAAGATATTTCGTTTTTCACCATAGGCCGCACAGTACTCCACATGTCCACTTGCAGATTCTTCAAAAAGAGGGTTTCAAAACCGCTAAATCAAAAGTAAGGTTCATCTCTGTGAGATGAATGCACAGATCAGAATGAAATTTCACAGAATTCTTCTCTGTAGTTTTTATATGAAGATATTTCTTTCTCCACACTAGGCCTGAAAGCACTCCAAATGTCCACTTGCAGACTCTACAAAAAGAGTGTTTAAAAACTTCTCCTTCAAAAGTAAGTTTCAACTCTGTGACACGAATGCACAGAATAGGAGGAAGTTTCACTTCCCATCAAAACTACACAGAAGAATTCTGTGAAAATTCTTTCTGATTCCTGCATTCGTCTCACAGAGAACAACTTTTTTTTGATTGAGTGTTTCAAAACTGCTCAATGAAAAGTAAGGTTCAATTCTGTTAGTTGAATGCACAGATCAGAAAGACATTTCACAGAATGCTTCCATGTAGTTTTTAGGGGAAGATATTTCGTTTTTCACCATAGGCCTCAATGTTCTCCAAATGTCCACTTGCAGATTCTACAAATAGAGTGTTTCAAAACTGCTCAATCAAAAGTAAGATTCAACTCTGTTAGTTGAATGCACAGACCAGAAACAAGTTTCACAGAATGCTTCTGTGTAGTTTTGATGGGAAGATATTTCGTTTTTCACCATAGGCCACAATTTTCTGCAAATGTCCACTTAATAGATTCTAGAAAACAAGGGTTTCAAAGCTGCTCAAACAAAAGAAATGTTCAAGTTCTCCAAATGTCCACTTGCAGATTCTACAAAAAGTGTGTTTAATAACTGTTGAATCAAAGGAAATGTTCAACTCTGTTAGATGAATGCACAGAACAGAAAGAAGTTTCACAGAATGCTTCTGTGTAGTTTTTTTTTTAAGATATTTCGTTTTTCACCATAGGCCACAATTTTCTCCAAATGTCCACTTACAGATTCTAGAAAATGAGGGTTTCAAAGCTGCTCAAACAAAAGAAACGTTCAAGTCTGTGAGATGAATGCACAGAGTAGAAAGAAGTTTCACAGAATTATTCTGTGTAGTTTTTAATTGAAGATATTTCGGTTTTCACCACAGGCCTCAAAGCTCTCCGAATGTCCACTTGCAGATTCTACAAAAAGAGTGTTTGAAAACTGCTCAATCAAAAGAAATGTTCTACTCTGTGTGTTGAATGCACAGAAGAGAAAGAAGTTTCACAGAATGCTTCTGTGTAGTTTTTAAGGGAAGAAATTTCTTTTTTCACTGTACGCCTCAATGTTCTCCAAATATCCACTTGCAGATTCTACAAAAAGTGTGTTTATTAACTGCTGAATCAAAAGAAAGGTTCAACTCTGTTAGAAGACACGCACAGATCAGAAAGAAGTTTCACAGAATCCTTCTGTGTAGTTTTTTCTTGAAGATATTTCGTTTTTCACCATAGGCCTGAAAGCGCTCCAAATGTCCACTTACAGATTCAACAAAAAGAGTGTTTCAAAACTGCTAAATCAAAAGTACGGTTCATCTCTGTGAGATGAATGCACAGATTAGAAAAAAGTTTCACAGAATGCTTCTGTGTAATTTTTTATGGGAACATATCTCATTTTTCACTGAAGGCCTCAATGTTCTCCAAATGTCCAATTGCAGAATCTACAAAAAGAGTGTTTCAAAACTGCTCAATCAAAAGAAAGGTGCAACTATGTTAGATGAATGCACAGATCAGAATGAAGTTTCACAGAATGCTTCTCTGTACTTTTTATTTAAATATATTTCTTTCTCCATGATAGGCATAAAAGTGCTCCAAATTTCCCCTTGCAGACTCTACAACAAAAATATTTCAAAACTTCTCAATCAAAAGAAAGTTTCAACTCTGTGAGATGAATGTACAGAATAGAAAGAAGTTTCATAGAATGATTCTGTGTAATTTTTATTTGAAGATATTTCGTTTTTCACCATAGTCTTCAAACCTCTCCAAATGTCCACTTGCACAGTCTATGAAAAGTGTGTTTCAAAAGTGCTCAATCAAAAGAAAAGTTCTACTCTTGGAGAAGAAAGCACAGATCAGAAAGAAGTTTCACAGAATGCTTCTGTGTAGTTTTTGTTTGAAGATATTTCATTTTTCACCATAGGCCACAAAGCACAACACTTGCCCACTTGCAGATTCTACAAAAAAAGTGTTTCAAAACTGCTCAGTCAAAAGAAAGGTTCTACTTTGTGAGATGAATTAACAGAATAGAAAGAAGTTTCACGGAATGCTTCTGTGCACTGTTTATGGGAAGATATTTTGTTTTTCACCAACGTCCTCAATGTTCTACACATTTCCACTTGCAGATTCTACAAAAACAGTCTTTCTAATCTTCTCTATGAAAAGAAAGGTTCAACTCCGTGAGATGAATGCACAGAATAGAAAGAATTTTCAAAGTGTGATTCTGTGTAGTTTTAATTTGAAGATGTTTCGTTTTTCACCTTAGGCCTCAAAGCGCTCCAAATGTCTACTTGTAGATTCCACAAAAAGAGTGTTACAAAACTGCTCAATCAAAACAAAGGTTCTACTCTGTGAGATGAATGCACAGAACAGAAAGCAGTTTCACAGAATGCTTCTGTGTAGTTTTTATGGGAAGATATTTCATTTTTCACCATAGGCCTCAATGTTCTTCACATGTCCGCTTGCAGATTCTACAAAAAAAGTGTTTCAAAACTGCGCAATCAAAAGTAAGGTTCAACTCTGTCAGATGAATGCACAGATCAGAACGAAGTTTCACAGAATACTTCTGTGTACATTTTAAGGGAAGATATTTCTGTTTTCGCCATAGGCCTCAATACTCCCCAAATGTCCAACTGCAGATTCTACAAACAGCATGTTTCAAAACTGCTCAATTAAAAGAAAGGTTCATATCTGTGAGATGAATGCTCAGAATAGAAAGACGTTTCATAGAATGATTCTGTGCAGTTTTTATTTGAAGATGTTTCATTTTTCACCATAGGCCTCAAAGCGCTCCACTTGTCCACTTGCAGATTATACAGAAAGAGTGTTTCAAAACTGTGCAATCAAAAGACAGGTTCTACTCTCTGAGATGAATGTACAGAACAGAAAGAAGTTTCACAGAATGCTTCAGTGTAGTTTTTATTTGAAGATATTTCTTTTCTCAACAGGCTACAATGGGCTTCAACTATCTACTTGCAGATTCTGCAAAAAGTGTAGTTCTTAACTGCTCAATGAAAAGAAAGGTTCAACTCTCTGAGATGAATGCAGAGAAGAGAAAGAAGTTTTATAGAATGATTCTGGGTAATTTTTAATTGATGATATTTCGTTTTTCACCATAGGCCTCAAAGCTCTCCAAATGTCCACTTGCAGATTATACAAAAAGGGTGTTTCAAAACTGCTCAATCAAAAGAAAGGGTGAACTCTTTGAGATGAATGCACAGAACAGAAAGAAGTTTCACAGAATTATTCTGTGTAGTTTTTACTTGAAGATATTTCATTTTTCACCATTGGCCTCAAAGCTCTGCAAATGTCAACTTGCAAATTCTACAAAAAGAGTGTTTCAAAACTGCTCAATCAAAAGAAGGTTCAACTCTGTTAGATGAATGCATAGATCAGGAAGAAGTTTCACAGAATGCTACTGTGTAGTTTTTATTTGAAGATATTTCATTTCTCACTGTAGGCTTCAAAGCGCTCTTAGTGTCCACTTGCAGATTCTACAAAAAGATTGTTTCAAACGTGCTCAATCGAAAGATAGGTTCATCTCTGTGAGATCAATGCACAGAGTAGGAAGACATTTCGTAGAATGATTCTGTGCAGTTTTTATTTGAATATGTTTTTTTTTCAACATACACCTCAAAGCACTCCCATGGCCATTTGCAGGTTATATAAAATAGTGTTTCAAAACTGCTCATTCAAAATATAGATTCATCTCTGTGAGATGAATGTACAGAATAAAAAGAAGTTTCACAGAATGCTTCTGTGTAGTTTTTATGGGAAGATATTTCATTTTTCACCATAGGCATAAATGTTCTCCACATGTCGACTTGCAGATTCTACAAAAAAGTCTTTCAAACCTGCTCAATCAAAAGAAAGATTCAACTCTGTTAGATGAATGCACAGATCATAAAGAAGTTTCAGAGACTGCTTCTGTGTAGTTTTTATTTGAAGATATTTGGTTTCTCACCGTAAGTTTCAAAAGGCTCCTACTGTCCACTTGGAGATTCTACAAAAAAGATTGTTTCAAATATGCTCAATCAAAAGATAGGTTCATCTCTGTGAGATGAATGCAAAGAATAAAGACGTTTCATAGAATGGTTCTGTGCAGTTTTTATTTGATGATGTTTTGTTTTTCACCATAGGCCTCAAAGCACTCCACATGGCGACTTACAGATTCTACAAAAAGCGTGTTACAAAACTGCTGAATCAAAAGAAAAGTTCTACTCTGTGAGATGAATGCACCGAACATAAAGAAGTTTCACAGAATGATTCTGTGTAGTTTCTATGGGGAGATATTTCGTTTTTCACCTTAGGCCCCAAAGCTCTCCAAATGTCCACCTGCAGATTCTACAAAAAGAGTGGTTCAAAACTCCTCTATCCAAAGAATGTTTCTACTCTGTGAGATGAATGCACAGAACAGAAAGAAGTTTCACAGAATGCTTCTGTGTAGTCTTTATGGGAAGAAATTTTGTTTTTCGCCATAGGCCTCAATATTCTCCAAATATCCACTTGCAGATTCTACAAAAAGCGTGTTTCAAAACCGCCCAAGCATAATATAGGTTAATCTTTCTGTTCACAGTACAGAAAGAAGTTTCACAGAATGATTCTGTGTAGTTTTTCTGGGAAGACATTTCGTTTCACACCATAGGCCTCAAAGTTCTCCACATGTACACTTGCAGATTCTACAATAACAGTGTTTCAATACAGCTCAATCAAAAGAAAGTTTCAACTCTTTAGGGTGAATCAAAAGATCAGAAAGAAGTTTCACAGAGTGCTTCAGTGTAGTTTTTATTTGAAGATATTTCATTTCTCACCATTGGCATCAAAGGGCTCCAAATGTCCACTTGCAGATTCCAAAAAATACTGTTTCATAACTGCTCAAGCAAAAGAAGGATTCAACTCTGTGAGATGAATGCACAGAAGAGAAAGAAGTTTCACAGAATGCTTCTGTGAAGTTTTTATGGGAAAATATTTCATTTTTCACCATAGGCCTCAAAGCTCTCCAAATGTCCACTTGCAGAATCTTCAAAGCAGTGTTTCAAAACTGCTCAATCAAAAGAAAGTTTCTTATATGTGAGATGAATGCACAGAAGAGAAAGAAGTTTAACAGAATGCTTCTGTGTAGTTTTTATGGGAAGATATTTCATTTTCCACTGTAGTCCTCAATGTTCTCCAAATGTCCACCTGCAGATTCTACAAAAAGGGTGTTTCAAAACTGCTCAGTCAAAATATATGTTCATCTCTGTGAGATGAATGCATAGAACAGAAAGAAGTTTCACAGAATGCTTCTGCCTAGTTTTTATGGGAAGAAACTTCGTTTTTCAATGTAGGCCTCAATGTTCTCCAAATGTCCACTTGCAGTTTTTACAAAAAGCCTCTTTCAAAACCGCTCAATCAAAAGAAAGTTCAACTCTGTGAGATGAATGCACAGAATAGAAAGAAGTTTCATAGTATCATTCTGTGTATTTTTAATTTGAAGGTGTTTCGATTTTCACCATAGGCCTCAAAGTGCTCCAAATATCTTCTTGCAGATTCTACAAAAAGAGTGTTTCAAAACTGCTAAACCAAAAGAAAGGTTCAATTCTGTGAGATGAATGCAAAGAACAGAAAGAAGTTTCACAGAATGTTTCTGTATAGTTTTTATAGGAAGATATTTCTTTTTTCACCATAGACCTCAATACTCTCCAAATGTCCAATTGCAGTTTCTACAAAAAGCGTGTTTCAAAACTGCTCAATCAAAAGAAAGTTTCAATTCCGTGAGATGAATGCACAGAATAGAAAGAAGTTTCATAGAATGATTCTGTGCAGTTTCTATTTGAAGATGTTTCGTTTTTCACCATAGGCCTTAAAGCGTTCCAGAAGTCCACTTGCACAATATACAAAAAGAGATTTTCAAAACAGCTTAACCAAAAGAAATATTCTACTCTATGAGATGAATGCCCAGAATAGAAAGACGTTTCACAGAATGATTCTGTGCAATTTTTAGTTGAAGATGTTTCATTTTTCACCTTAGACCTAAAAGCGCTCCAAATGTCCAGCTGCAGATTCTACAAAAAGAATTTTTCAAAACTACTCTACCTAAAGAAGGGTTCTACACTGTGAGACGAATGCACAAAACAGAAAATAGTTTCACAGAATGCTTCTGTGAAGTTTTTATGGGAAGATACTTCGTTTTTCCTCGTAGGCATCAATGTTCTCCAAATGTCCTTTTGCAGATTATACAAAAAGGGTGTTTCAAAACTCTTCTATCAAAATATAGATTCATCTCTGTGAGATGAATGCACAAAACAGAATTTCCACAGAATTCTTCTCAGTAGTTTTTAATGGAAGTTATTAAATTTATTACCATAGGCCTCAAAATTCTCCAAATATACACTTGCAGATACTTGAAAAAGAGTGTTTCAAAACTGCTCAATCAAAATATAGGTTCATATCGGGGAGATGAATGGACAGAACAGAAAGAAGTTTCACAGAATGTTTCTGTGTACATTTTATGGGAAGATATTCCTTTTTTCGCCATGGGCTTCAAAGGGCTCCAAATGTCTACTTGCAGATTCTACAAAAAGAATGTGTCATCACTGCTCCGTCAAAAGAAAATTTCAACTCTGTGAGATGAATGCACAGAAGAGAAAGAAGTTTCATAGAATGATTCCGTGTAATTTTTATTTGATGATATTTCATTTGTCGTCATAGGCCTCAAAGCTCTCCAAGTGTCCACTTGCAGATTATAGAAAAAGAGTGTTTCAAAACTGCTCATCAAAGGAATGGTTGAACTCTTTGAGATGAATGCAGAGAATAGAAGGAAGTTTCACAGAATTATTCTGTATAGTTTTTACTAGAAGGTATTTTGTTTTTCACCCTTGGCCTCCAAGCTCTCCAAATGTCCAATTGCAGATTCTACAAAAACAGTATTTCAAAACTGCTCAATCAAAAGAAAGGTTCAACTCTGTTAGCTGAATGCACAGATCGGAAAGAAGTTTCAAGGAATGCTTCTGTGTAGTTTTTATTTGAAGATATTTCATTTCTCACCATAGACTTCAAAGCGCTCCTAGTGTCCACTTGCAGATACTACAAAAAGATTGTTTCAAATGTGCTCAATCAAAACATAGGTTCATCTATGTGAGATGAATGCACAGAATAGAAAGACGTTTTAGAGAAGGATTCTGTGCAGTTTTTATTTGAAGATGTTTCGTTTTTCACCATAGGCCTCAAAGCGCTCCACATGTCCGCTTGCAGATTATACAAAAAGAGTGTTTCAAAACCATGCAATCTGAGGAAAGGTTCTAATCTGTGAGATGAATACACAGAAAAGAAAGCAGTTTCACAGAATGCTTCTGTGAAGGTTTTAAGGGAAGATATATCGTTTTTCACCGTAGGCCACAATGTTCTCAAAATGTCAACTTGCAGATTCTACAAAAAGCGTGTTTCACAACTCCTCAATGAAAAGAAAGTTTCAACTCTGTGAGATGAATGCACAGAATAGAAAGAAGTTTCATAGTATGATTCTGTGTAGTTTTAATTTGAAGATGTTTCAGTTTTCACCATAGGTTTCAAAGCACTCCAAATGTCTACTTGCAGATTCTTTAAAAACAGTGTTTCAAAACTGCTCAATCAAAAGAAACGTTCTACTCTGTGAGATGAATGCACAGAAGAGGAAGAAGTTTCATAGAATGCTTCTGTGTAGTTTTGATGGGAAGATATTTCGTTTCTCAACATAGGCCTCAAAGCTCTCCAAATATTCACTTGCAGGTTCTACAAAAACTATTTTTCAAAACGGTTCAATCAAAACATAGGCTCATCTCTCTGAGATGAATGGACACAACAGAAACTAGTTGCACACAATCTTTCTGTGTGCTTTTTATGGGAAGATATTTCTTTTCTTGCCATGGGCCTCTATACTCTCCAAATGTCCAATAGCAGATTCTATAAAAAGCGTGTTTCAAAACTGCTCAATGAAAACAGGGTTTCAACTCTGTGAGATGCATGCCCAGAATAGAAAGGAATATCATAGAATGATTCTCTGCAGTTTTTATTTGAAGATGTTTCATTTTATACCATACGCCTCAAAGCGCTCCACATGTCCACTTGCAGATTCTACAAAAAGAGTGTTTTAAAACTGCTCAATCAAAAGAAAGGTTGTACTCCCTGAGATGAATGCACAGAACAGAAACTAGTTGCACAGAATGCTTCTGTATAGTTTTTATTGGAATATATTTCATTTTTCGCCTTAGGCCTCAAAGTTCTCCAAATGTCCACCAGGAGATTCTACAAAAAGCGTGTTTCAAAACTGCTCAATCATAAGAAAGGTTTAACTCTGTGAGATGAATGCACAGAATGGAAAGAAGTTTCATAGTATGATTCTGTGTAGTGTTAAGTTGAAGATGTTTCGTTTTTCACCGTAGGCTTAAAAGCGCTCAAAATGTCTATTGCAGATTCTACAAAAAGGTTGTTTCAAAACTCCTCCATCAACAGAAAGTTTCTACAGTGTTAGATGAATGCACAGAACTGAAAGAAGTTTCACAGAATGCTTCTATGTAGTTTTTATGGGAAGATATTTCATTTTTCCCCATAGGCCTTAATGTTCTACAAATGTACACTTGCAGATTCTAGAAAAAGAGTGTTTCAAAAATGCTCAATCAAAATATAGTTTCATCTCTGTGAGATGAAAGCACAGAACAGAAAGAAGTTTCACAGAATGCTTCTGTGTAGTTTTTATTTGAAGATAAATCTTTTTCCACTACAGGCCCCTTAGAGCTCGTATTGTCAACTTGCAGTTTCTATAGAAAGAGTGTTTCAGAACTGCTCAATCAAAAGTAAGCTTCAAATCTGTTAGTTGAATGGACAGAACTGAAAGAAGTTTCATAGAATGCTTCTGTGTAGTTTTCATTTGGATATGTTACCTTTTCCACTTTAGGCCCATTAGCGCTCGAAATTTCCCTTGCAGTTTCTACCTAAAGGGAGTTTCAGTACTGCTCAATTAAAGGAAGCTTCAACTCTGTTCCTTGAATGCACAGAACAGAAAGAAGTTTCACAGAATGCTTCTGTGTAGTTTTTCTTTGAAGATATACCTGTTTACTCTAAAGGCCCCTTAGCCCTTCAATTGTGCACTTGCAGCTTCTACAGAAAGAGTGTTTCAGAACTGCTGAATCAAATGTAAAGTTTCGCCTTTGTTAGTTGAATGCACAGAACAGAAAGAAGTTTCACAGAATGCTTCTGTGTAGTTTTTATTTGAAGATATACCTTTTTCCAATGTAGGCACCTTAGTGCTCGGAATGTCCACTTGCAGTTTCTACATAAAGGGGGTTTCAGAAATGCTCAATCAAAAGTAAGCTTCAACTCTGTTAGTTGAATGGAACGAACAGAAAGAAGTTTCACAGAATCCTTCTGTGTAGTTTTTATTTGAAGATATTACTTTTGCCACTATAGGCCCCTAAGCGCTCCGAATGTCCACTTGTAGTTTCTACAGAAAGTGTGTTTCAGACCTGCTCAATCAAAAGTAAGGTTCAAATCTGTTAGTTGAATTCACAGAACGGAAAGAAGTTTCACAGAATGCTTCTGTGTAGTTTTTATTTGAAGATATTCCTTTTTCCACTTAGAGGCCTTGTAGCCCTCGAAATGTCAGCTTGCGGTTTCAATAGAGTGTTTCAGAACTGCTCAATCAAAAGTATACTTCAACTCTGCTACGTGAATGCACAGAACAGAAAGAAGTTTCAGAGAATGCTTCTGCGCAGTTTTTATTTGAAGATATCTCTTTTTCCACTGCAGGCCCCTTAGAGCTTCAAATGTCCACTTGCAGTCTCTACAGAAAGAGTGTTTCAGAACTGCTCAATCAAAAGTAAGCTTCACCTCTGTTAGTTGAATACACAGAACAGAAAGAAGTTTCACAGGATGCTTCTGTGTAGTTTTCATTTGAAGATATTTCTTTTTCCACTGCAGGCACCTCAGCGCTCTGAATGTTCTCTTACAGTTTCTACAGAAAGAGTGTTTCAGAACTGCTCAATCAAAAATATGCTTCAACACTGTTAGCTGAATGCACAGAACAGAAAGAAGTTTCACAGAATGCTTCTGTGTAGTTTTTACTTTGAGATATTACATTTTCCACTATACGACCCATAGAGATCGGAATATCAAATTGCACTTTCTACAGAAAGAGTGTTTCAGAACTGCTCAATCAAAAGGAAGCTTCAACTCCGTTAGTTGAATGCACAGAACAGATAGAAGTTTCACAGAATGCTTCTGTGTAGTTTTTATTTGAAGATATTCCTTTTTCCACTATAGGCTCTGTACCCCTCGAAATGTCAGCTTGCAGTTTCTATAGAAAGAGTGTTGCAGAACTGCTCAATCAAAAGTAAGCTGCAACCATGTTACTTGAATGAAGAGAACAGAAAGAAGTTTCACAGAATGCTTCTGTGTAGTTTTTATTTGAAGATATATCTTTTTCCACTACAGGCCACTTAGCGCTTCAAATGTCCATTAGCAGTTTCTACAGAAACCGTGTTTCACAAATGCTCAATCAAAAATAAGCTTCACCTCTGTTAGTTGAAAGCACAGAACAGAAAGATGTTTCACAGAATGCTTCTGTGTAGTTTTTATTTGAAGATATCCCTTTTTAAACTATAGGCCCCTTAGCGCGCGGAATGTCAACTTGCAGTTTCTACATAAAGGCTGTTTCAGAACTGCTCAATCAAAAGTAAGCTTCACCTCTATTACTTGAATGCACAGAACAGAAAGAAGTTTCACAGAATGCTTCTTTGTAGTTTTTATTTGAAGATATACCTGTTTCCTCTGCAGGCCCCTTAGCGCTTCAAATGTCCACTTGCAGTTTCTACAGAAAGCGTGTTTCAGAACTGCTCAACCAAAACTAAGCTTCACATCTGTTAGTTGAATGCACAGAACAGAAAGAAGTTTCACAGAATGCTTCTGTGTAGTTTTTATTTGAAGATATCCCTTTTTCCACTATTGGCCCCTTAGTGCTCGGAGGGTCAACTTGCAGTTTCTACAGAAAGTGTGTTTCAGACCTGCTCAATCAAAAGTAGTCCTCAACTCTGTTAGTTGAATGGAACGAACAGAAAGAAGTTTCACAGAATGCTTCTGTTTAGTTTTTATTTGAAGATATCTCCTTTTCCACTGCAGGCCCCTTAGCCCTTCAAATGTCCACTTGCAGTTTGTACAGAAAGAGTGTTTCAGAACTGCTCAATCAAAACTAAGCTTCACCTCTGTTAGTTGAACACGCAGAACACAAAGAAGTTTCACAGGATGCTTCTGTGTAGTTTTCATTTGAAGATATTCCTTTTTCCACTGCAGGCCCCTTAGCGCTCTGAATGTCCTCTTACAGTTTCTACAGAAAGAGTGTTTCAGAACTGCTCAATCAAAAATAAGCTTCAAATCTGTAAGCTGAATGCACAGAACAGAAAGAAGTTTCACAGAATGCTTCTGTGTAGTTTTTATTTTGAGATATTTCATTTTCCACTATAGGACCCATAGCGCCCGCAATATCAAATTGCACTTTCTACAGAAAGAGTGTTTCAGAACTGCTCAATGAAAAGGAAGCTTCAACTCGGTTAGTTGAATGCACAGAACAGAAAGAAGTTTCACAGAATGCTTCTGTGTAGTTTTTATTTGAAGATATCCCTTTTTCCACTATAAGCCCCTTTGCGCTCGGAATGTCAACTTGCAGTTTCTACAGAAAGAGTGTTTCAGAACTGCTCAATGAAAAGTAAGTTTCACCTTTGTTAGTTGAATGCACAGAACAGAAAGAAGTTTCACAGAATGCTTCTGTGTAGTTTTTATTTTGAGATATTACGTTTTCCACTATAGGACCCATAGCGCTCGGAATATCAAATTGCACTTTCTACAGAAAGAGTGTTTCAGAACTGCTCAATGAGAAGGAAACTTCAACTCTGTTAGTTGAATGCACAGAACAGAAAGAAGTTTCACAGAATGCTTCTGTGTAGTTTTTATTTGAAGATATTACTTTTTCCACTATAGGCCCTGTACCCCTCGAAATGTCAGCTTGCAGTTTCTATAGCAAGAGTGTTGCAGAACTGCTCAATCAAAAGTAGGCTTCAACTCTGTTACTTGAATGTAGAAAACAGAAAGAAGTTTCACAGAATGCTTCTTTGTAGTTTTTATTTGAAGATATCCCTTTTTCCACTATAGGCCCCTTGGAGTTCGGATTGTCAACTTGCAGTTTCTACAGAAAGAGTGTTTCAGAACTGCTCAATCAAAAGTAAGCTTATACTATGTTAGTTGAATGCACAGAACTGTAAGAAGTTTCATAGAATGCTTCTGTGTAGTTTTCATTTGGATATGTTACTTTTTCCAGTATAGGCCCCTAAGCGCTCCGAATGTCCACTTGCAGTTTCTACAGAAAGTGTGTTTCAGACCTGCTCAATAAAAAGTAAGCTTCAATTCTCTTAGTTGAATGCACAGAACAGAAAGAAGTTTCACAGGATGCTTCTGTGCAGTTTTCATTTGAAGATATTTCTTTTTCCACTGCAGGCCCCTTTAGTGCTCTGAATGTTCTCTTACAGTTTCTACAGAAAGAGTGTTTCAGAACTGCTCAATCAAAAGGAGGCTTCAACTCTGTCAGTTGAATGCACAGAACAGAAAGAAGTTTCACAGAATGCTTCTGTGTAGTTTTTATTTGAAGATATACCTGTTTCCTCTACAGGCCCCTTAGCGCTTCAAATGTCCACTTGCAGTTTCTACAGAAAGCGTGTTTCAGAACTGCTCAATCAAAAGCAAGCTTCACCTCTGTTAGTTGAATGCACAGAACAGAAAGGTGTTTCACAGAATGCTTCTGTGTAGTTTTTATTTGAAGATATTCCTTTTTCCACTATTCTCCCTTTAGTGCTCGGAATGTCAACTTGCAGTTTCAACTGAATGAGTGTTTCAGAACTGCTCAATCAAAAATACGCTTCAACTCTGTTAGCTGAATGCACAGAAGAGAAAGAAGTTTCACATAATGCTTCTCTGTAGTTTTTATTTTGAGATATTACATTTTCCACTACAGGACCCATAGCGCTCAGAATATCAAATTGCACTTTCTACAGAAAGAGTGTTTCACAACTGCTCAATCAAAAGGAAGATTCAAGTCTGCTAGTTGAATGCACAGAACAGAAAGAAGTTTCGCAGAATGCTTCTGTGTAGTTTCCATTTGGATATGTTACTTTTTCCACTTTAGGCCCCTTAGCGCTCGGATTGTCCACTTGCAGTTTCTACATAAAGGGTGTTTCAGAACTGCTCAATCAAAAGTAAGCTTCAACTCTGTTAGTTGAATGGAACGAACAGAAAGAAGTTTCACAGAATGCTTCTGTGTAGTTTTTATTTGAAGATATTCCTTTTTCCACTATAGGCCCCTAAGCGCTCCGAATGTCCACTTGCAGTTTCTACAGAAAGTGTGTTTCAGACCTGCTCAATCAAAAGTAAGCTTCAACTCTGTTAGTTGAATGGACAGAAATGAAAGAAGTTTGACAGAATGCTTCTGTGTAGTTTTTCTTTGAAGATGTCACTTTTTCCACTATAGCCCCATTAGCGCTCGGAATGTCAACTTGCAGTTTCTACAGAAAGAGTGTTTCAGAACTGCTCAACCAAAAGTATGCTTCAAATCTGTTAGTTGTATGCACAGAACAGAAAGAAGCTTCACAGAATGCTTCTGTGTAGTTTTTATTTGAAGATATCACTTTTTCCACTACAGGCCAAGTCTCGCTCCGATTGTCCACTTGCAGTTTGTACAGAAATGGTGTTTCAGAACTGCTCAATCAAAAGTAAGCCTCAACTCTATTACTTGAATGCACAGTACAGAAAGAAGTTTCACAGAATGCTTCTGCGTAGTTTTTATTTGAAGATATCCCTTTTTCTACTATAGGCACCTCAGCCTTCCGAATGTCCAATTGCAGTTTCTACAGAAATAGTGTTTCAGAACTGCTCAATCAAAAGTAAGCTTCAACTCTGTTAGTTGAATGCACAGAACAGAAAGAAGTTTCACAGAATGCTTCTGTGTAGTTTTTATTTGAAGATATCCCTTTTTCCACTATAGGCCCCTTTGCGCTCGGAATGTCAACTTGCAGTTTCTACAGAAAGAGTGTTTCAGAACTGCTCAATGAAAAGTAAGTTTAACCTTTGTTAGTTGAATGCACAGAACAGAAAGAAGTTTCACAGAATGCTTCTCTGCAGTTTTTATTTGAAGATATTCCTTTTTCCACTTATGGGCCCTGTAGCCCTCGAAATGTCAGCTTGCGGTTTCAATAGAAAGAGTGTTTCAGAATTGCTCAATCAAAAGTAAGCTTCATATCTGTTAGTTGAATGCACAGAACAGAAAGAAGTTTCACAGAATGCTTCTGTGTAGTTTTTATTTGAAGATATGCCTTTTTCCACTGCAGGCCCCTTACCGCTCCGAATGTTCTCTTACAGTTTCTACAGAAAGAATGTTTCACAACTGCTCAATCAGAGGTAAGCTTCACCTCTGTTACTTGAATTCACAGAACAGAAAGAAGTATCACAGAATGCTTCTGCGTAGTCTTTATTTGAAGATATTCCTTTTTCCACTATAGGCCGTGTAGGCCTCGAAATGTCACCTTGCAGTTTCTATAGCAAGAGTGTTTCAGAACTCCTCAATCAAAAGTAAGCTTCATATCTGTTAGTTGAATGCACAGAACAGAAAGAACTTTCACAGAATGCTTCTGTGTAGTTTTTATTTGAAGATATCCCTTTTTCCACTATAGGCCCCTTAGCGCTCGGAATGTCAACTTGCAGTTTCTACAGAAAGAGTGTTTCAGAACTGCTCAATCAAAAGTAAGCTTCACTTTGTTAGTTGAATGCACAGAACAGAAAGAAGTTTCACAGAATACTTCTGTGTAGTTTTTATTTGAAGATACACCTTTTTGCACTACAGGCCCCTTAGCGCTTCAAATGTCCACTTGCAGTTTCTACAGAAACCGTGTTTCACAACTGCTCAATCAAAAGTAAGCTTCACCTCTGTTAGTTGAAAGCACAGAACAGAAAGATGTTTCACAGAATGCTTCTGTGTAGTTTTTATTTGAAGATATACCTTTTTCCACTATAGGCCTCTTAGCGCTCGGAATCTCAACTTGCAGTTTCAACAGAAAGAGTGTTTCAGAACTGTTCAATGAAAAGTAAGCTTCACCTTTGTTAGTTGAATGGACAGAACAGAAAGAAGTTTCACAGAATGCTTCTGTGTAGTTTTTATTTGAAGATATCCCTTTTTCCACTATAGGCCCCTTGGAGTTCGGATTGTCAACTTGCAGTTTCTACAGAAAGAGTGTTTCAGAACTGCTCAATCAAAAGTAAGCTTCTACTATGTTAGTTGAATGGACAGAACTGTAAGAAGTTTCATAGAATGCTTCTGTGTAGTTTTCATTTGGATATGTTCCTTTTTCCAGTATAGGCCCCTAAGCGCTCCGAATGTCCACTTGCAGTTTCTACAGAAAGTGTGTGTCAGACCTGCTCAATCAAAAGTAAGCTTCAATTCTGTTAGCTGAATGCACAGAACAGAAAGAAGTTTCACAGGATGCTCCTGTGTAGTTTTCAATTGAAGATATTTCTTTTTCCACTACAGGCCCCATTAGTGCTCTGAATGTTCTCTTACAGTTTCTACAGAAAGAGTGTTTCAGAACTGCTCAATCAAAAGGAGGCTTCAACTCTGTTAGTTGAGTGCAAAGAACAGACAGAAGTTTCACAGAATGCATCTGTGTAGTTTTTATTTGAAGATATTCCTTTTTCCACTATAGGCCCTGTACCCCTCGAAATGTCAGCTTGCAGTTTCTATAGAAAGAGTGTTGCAGAACTGCTCAATCAAAAGTAAGCTTCAACTCTGTTACTTGAATGAAGAGAACAGAAAGAAGTTTCACAGAATGCTTCTGTGTAGTTTTTATTTGAAGATATACCTTTTTCCACTACAGGCACCTTAGCGATTCAAATGTCCACTAGCAGTTTCTACAGAAACCGTCTTTCACAAATGCTCAATCAAAAATAAGCTTCACCTCTGTTAGTTGAAAGCACAGAACAGAAAGATGTTTCACAGAATGCTTCTGTGTAGTTTTTATTTGAAGATATCCCTTTTTCCACTATAGGCCCCTTAGCGCTCGGAATGTCAACTTGCAGTTTCTACATAAAGGCTGTTTCAGAACTGCTCAATCAAAAGTAAGCTTCACCTCTGTTACTTGAATGCACAGAACAGAAAGAAGTTTCACAGAAGGCTTCTGTGTAGTTTTTATTTGAAGATATACCTGTTTCCTCTGCAGGCCCCTTAGCGCTTCAAATGTCCACTTGCAGTTTCTACAGAAAGCGTGTTTCAGAACTGCTCAATCAAAAGTAAGCTTCACCTCTGTTAGTTGAATGCACAGAACAGAAAGAAGTTTCACAGAATGCTTCTGTGTAGTTTTTATTTGAAGATATCCCTTTTTCCACTATTGGCCCCTTAGTGCTCGGAGTGTCAACTTGCAGTTTCTACAGAAAGTGTGTTTCAGACCTGCTCAATCAAAAGTAGTCTTCAACTCTGTTACTTGAATGGAACGAATAGAAAGAAGTTTCACAGAATGCTTCTGTTAAGTTTTTATTTGAAGATATCTCTTTTTCCACTGCAGGCCCCTTAGCGCTTCAAATGTCCACTTGCAGTTTGTACAGAAAGAGTGTTTCAGAACTGCTCAATCAAAACTAAGCTTCACCTCTGTTAGTTGAATACACAGAACACAAAGAAGTTTCACAGGATGCTTCTGTGTAGTTTTCATTTGAAGATATTCCTTTTTCCACTGCAGGCCCCTTAGCGCTCTGAATGTTCTCTTACAGTTTGTACAGAAAGAGTGTTTCAGAACTGCTCAATCAAAAATAAGCTTCAAATCTGTAAGCTGAATGCACAGAACAGAAAGAAGTTTCACAGAATGCTTCTGTGTAGTTTTTATTTTGAGATATTTCATTTTCCACTATAGGACCATTAGCGCTCGGAATATCAAATTGCACTTTCTACAGAAAGAGTGTTTCAGAACTGCTCAATGAAAAGTAAGCTTCAACTCTGTTAGTTGAATGCACAGAACAGAAAGAAGTTTCACAGAATGCTTCTGTGTAGTTTTTATTTGAAGATATCCCTTTTTCCACTATAGGCCCCTTTGCGCTCGGAATGTCAACTTGCAGTTTCTACAGAAAGAGTGTTTCAGAACTGCTCAATGAAAAGTAAGTTTCACCTTTGTTAGTTGAATGCACAGAACAGAAAGAAGTTTCACAGAATGCTTCTGTGTAGTTTTTATTTGAAGATATACCTGTTTCCTCTGCAGGCCCCTTAGCGCTTCAAATGTCCACTTGCAGTTTCTACAGAAAGCGTGTTTCAGAACTGTTCAATCAAAAGTAAGCTTCATCTCTGTTAGTTGAATGCACAGAACAAAAAGTAGTTTCACAGAATGCTTCTGTGTAGTTTTTATTTGAAGATATCCCTTTTTCCACTATTGGCCCCTTAGTGCTCGGAATGTCAACTTGCAGTTTCTACAGAAAGTGTGTTTCAGACCTGCTCAATCAAAAGTAGTCTTCAACTCTGTTAGTTGAATGGAACGAACAGAAAGAAGTTTCACAGAATGCTTCTGTTTAGTTTTTATTTGAAGATATCCCTTTTTCCACTATAGGCCCCTTAGCGCTCGGAATGTCAACTTGCAGTTTCTACAGAAAGAGTGTTTCAGAACTGCTCAATCAAAAGTAAGCTTCACTTCGTTAGTTGAATGCACAGAACAGAAAGAAGTTTCACAGAATACTTCTGTGTAGTTTTTATTTGAAGATACACCTTTTTGCACTACAGGCCCAATAGCGCTTCAAATGTCCACTTGCAGTTTCAACGGAAAGAGTGTTTCAGAACTGCTCAATGAAAAGTAAGCTTCACCTTTGTTAGTTGAATGGACAGAACAGAAAGAAGTTTCACAGAATGCTTCTGTGTAGTTTTATTTGAAGTTATCCCTTTTTCCACTATAGGCCCCTTGGAGTTCGGATTGTCAACTTGCAGTTTCTACAGAAAGAGTGTTTCAGAACTGCTCAATCAAAAGTAAGCTTCTACTAGGTTAGTTGAATGGACAGAACTGTAAGAAGTTTCATAGAATGCTTCTGTGTAGTTTTCATTTGGATATGTTACTTTTTCCAGTATAGGCCCCTAAGCGCTCCGAATGTCCACTTGCAGTTTCTACAGAAAGTGTGTTTCAGACCTGCTCAATCAAAAGTAAGCTTCAACTCTGTTAGTTGAATGCACAGAACAGAAAGAAGTTTCACAGGATGCTTCTGTGTAGTTTTCATTTGAAGATATTTCTTTTTCCACTGCAGGCCCCTTTAGTGCTCTGAATGTTCTCTTACAGTTTCTACAGAAAGAGTGTTTCAGAACTGCTCAATCAAAAGGAGGCTTCAACTCTGTTAGTTGAATGCAAAGAACAGACAGAAGTTTCACAGACTGCTTCTGTGTAGTTTTTTATTGAAGATATTCCTTTTTCCACTATAGGCCCTGTACCCCTCGAAATGTACCTTGCAGTTTCTATAGAAAGAGTGTTGCAGAACTGCTCAATCAAAAGTAAGCTTCAACTCTGTTACTTGAATGAAGAGAACAGAAAGAAGTTTCACAGAATGCTTCTGTGTAGTTTTTATTTGAAGATATATCTTTTCCACTACAGGCCCCTTAGCGATTCAAATGTCCACTAGCAGTTTCTACAGAAACCGTGTTTCACAAATGCTCAATCAAAAATAGCTTCACCTCTGTTAGTTGAAAGCACAGAACAGAAAGATGTTTCACAGAATGCTTCTGTGTAGTTTTTATTTGAAGATATCACTTTTTCCACTATTGGCCCCTTAGCGCTCGGAATGTCAACTTGCAGTTTCTACATAAAGGCTGTTTCAGAACTGCTCAATCAAAAGTAAGCTTCACCTCTGTTACTTGAATGCACAGAACAGAAAGAAGTTTCACAGAATGCTTCTGTGTAGTTTTTATTTGAAGATATACCTGTTTCCTCTGCAGGCCCCTTAGCGCTTCAAATGTCCACTTGCAGTTTGTACAGAAAGAGTGTTTCAGAACTGCTCAATCAAAACTAAGCTTCACCTCTGTTAGTTGAATACACAGAACACAAAGAAGTTTCACAGGATGCTTCTGTGTAGTTTTCATTTGAAGATATTCCTTTTTCCACTGCAGGCCCCTTAGCGCTCTGAATGTTCTCTTACAGTTTCTACAGAAAGAGTGTTTCAGAACTGCTCAATCAAAAATAAGCTTCAGCTCTGTAAGCTGAATGCACAGAACAGAAAGAAGTTTCACAGAATGCTTCTGTGTAGTTTTATTTTGAGATATTTCATTTTCCACTATAGGACCCATAGCGCTCGAAATATCAAATTGCACTTTCTACAGAAAGAGTGTTTCAGAACTGCTCAATGAAAAGGAAGCTTCAACTCTGTTAGTTGAATGCACAGAACAGAAAGAGGTTTCACAGAATGCTTCTGTGTAGTTTTTATTTGAAGATATCCCTTTTTCCACTATAGGCCCCTTTGCGCTCGGAATGTCAACTTGCAGTTTCTACAGAAAGAGTGTTTCAGAACTGCTCAATGAAAAGTAAGTTTCACCTTTGTTAGTTGAATGCACAGAACAGAAAGAAGTTTCACAGAATGCTTCTCTGCAGTTTTTATTTGAAGATATTCCTTTTTCCACTTATAGGCCCTGTAGCCCTCGAAATGTCAGCTTGCGGTTTCAATAGAAAGAGTGTTTCAGAATTGCTCAATCAAAAGTAAGCTTCAAGTCTGTTAGTTGAATGCACAGAACAGAAAGAAGTTTCACACAATGATCCTGTGTAGTGTTTATTTTGAGATATAACGTATTCCACTATAAGACCCATAGCGCTCGGAATATAAAATTGCACTTTCTACCGAAAGAGTGTTTCAGAACTGCTCAGTGAAAAGGAAACTTCAACTCCGTTAGTTGAATGCACAGAACAGAAAGAAGTTTCACAGAATGCTTCTGCGTAGTCTTAATTTGAAGATATTACTTTTTCCACTATAGGCCCTGTACCCCTCGAAATGTCAGCTTGCAGTTTCTATAGCAAGAGTGTTGCAGAACTGCTCAATCAAAAGTAGGCTTCAACTCTGTTAATTGAATGTAGAAAACAGAAAGAAGTTTCACAGAAAGCTTCTTTGTAGTTTTTATTTGAAGATATCCCTTTTTCCACTATAGGCCCCTTAGCGCTCGGAATGTAAACTTGCAGTTTCTACAGAAAGAGTGTTTCAGAACTGCTCAATCAAAAGTAAGCTTCACTTTGTTAGTTGAATACACAGAACAGAAAGAAGTTTCACAGAATACTTCTGTGTAGATTTTATTTGAAGATACACCTTTTTGCACTACAGGCCCCTTAGCGCTTCAAATGTCCACTTGCAGTTTCTACAGAAACCGTGTTTCACAACTGCTCAATCAAAGGTAAGCTTCACCTCTGTTAGTTGAAAGCACAGAACAGAAAGTTGTTTCACAGAATGCTTCTGTGTAGTTTTTATTTGAAGATATACCTTTTTCCACTATAGGCCTCTTAGCGCTCTTAATCTCAACTAGCAGTTTCAACAGAAAGAGTGTTTCAGAACTGCTCAATCAAAAGTAAGCTTCAACTCTGTTTGTTGAATGTGCAGAACAGAAAGAAGTTTCACAGGATGCTCTTGTGTAGTTTTCATTTGAAGATATTTCTTTTCCACTGCAGGCCCCTTTAGTGCTCTGAATGTTCTCTTACAGTTTCTACAGAAAGAGTGTTTCAGAACTGCTCAATCAAAAGGAGGCTTCAACTCTGTTAGTTGAATGCAAAGAACAGACAGAAGTTTCACAGAATGCTTCTGTGTAGTTTTTATTTGAAGATATTCCTTTTCCACTATAGGCCCTGTACCCTCGAAATGTCAGCTTGCAGTTTCTATAGAAAGAGTTTTGCAGAACTGCTCAATCAAAAGTAAGCTCAACTCTGTTACTTGAATGAAGAGAACAGAAAGAAGTTTCACAGAATGCTTCTGTGTAGTTTTATTGAAGATATACCTTTTTCCACTACAGGCCCTTAGCGATTCAAATGTCCACTAGCAGTTTCTACAGAAACAGTGTTTCACAAATGCTCAATCAAAAATAAGCTTCACCTCTGTTAGTTGAAAGCACAGAACAGAAAGATGTTTCACAGAATGCTTCTGTGTAGTTTTTATTTGAAGATATCCCTTTTTCCACTATAGGCCCCTTAGCGCTCGGAATGTCAACTTGCAGTTTCTACATAAAGACTGTTTCAGAACTGCTCAATCAAAAGTAAGCTTCACCTCTGTTACTTGAATGCGACAGGAAACAGAAAGATGGTTTCACAGAATGCTTCTGTGTAGTTTTATTGAAATACCTGTTTCCTTAGGCCCCTTGCGCTTCAATGTCCTGCAGTTTCTACAGAAAGTTTTCAGAACTCTCAATCAAAAGAAGCTTCACTTGTTATTGAATGACAGAACAAAAGTTTCAAGAATGCTTCTGTGTAGTTTGTATTTGAAGATATCCCTTTTTCCACTATTGGCCCATTAGTGCTCGGAGTGTCATCTTGCAGTTTCTACAGAAAGTGTGTTTCAGACCTGCTCAATCAAAAGTAGTTTCAACTCTGTTAGTTGAATGGAACGAACAGAAGAAGTTTCACAGAATGCTTCTGGTTAGTTTTTATTGAAGATATCCCTTTTCCACTATAGGCCCCTTAGCGCTCGGAATGTCAAATTGCAGTTTCTACAGAAAGAGTGTTTCAGAACTGCTCAATCAAAAGTAAGCTTCACTTTGTTAGTTGAATGCACAGAACAGAAAGAAGTTTCACAGAATACTTCTGTGTAGTTTTTATTTGAAGATACACCTTTTTGCACTACAGGCCACTTAGCGCTTCAAATGTCCACTTGCAGTTTCTACAGAAACCGTGTTTCGCAACTGCTCAATCAAAAGTAAGCTTCACCTCTGTTAGTTGAAAGCACAGAACAGAAAGATGTTTCACAGAATGCTTCTGTTAGTTTTTATTTGAAGATATACCTTTTTCCACTATAGCCCCTTAGCGCTCGGAATCTCAACTTGCAGTTTCAACAGAAGAGTGTTTCAGAACTCTCAATGAAAAGTAAGCTTCACCTTTGTTAGTTGAATGGAAAGAACAGAAAGAAGTTTCACAGAATGCTTCTGTGTAGTTTTTATTTGAAGATATCCCTTTTTCCACTATAGGCCCCTTGGAGTTCGGATTGTCAACTTGCAGATTTTACAGAAAGAGTGTTTCAGAACTGCTCAATCAAAAGTAAGCTTCTACTATGTTAGTTGAATGGACAGAACTGTAAGAAGTTTCATAGAATGCTTCTGTGTAGTTTTCATTTGGATATGTTACTTTTTCCAGTATAGGCCCCTAAGCGCTCCGAATGTCCACTTGCAGTTTCTACAGAAAGTGTGTTTCAGACCTGCTCAATCAAAAGTAAGCTTCAATTCTGTTAGTTGAATGCACAGAACAGAAAGAAGTTTCACAGGATGCTCCTGTGTAGTTTTAATTTGAAGATATAACTTTTTCCACTACAGGCCCCTTTAGTGCTCTGAATGTTCTCTTACAGTTTCTATAGCAAGAGTGTTTCAGAACTGCTCAATCAAAAGGAGGCTTCAACTCTGTTAGTTGAATGCAAAGAACAGACAGAAGTTTCACAGAATGCTTCTGTGTAGTTTTTATTTGAAGATATTCCTTTTTCCACTATAGGCCCTGTACCCCTCGAAATGTCAGCTTGCAGTTTCTATAGAAAGAGTGTTGCAGAACTGCTCAATCAAAAGTAAGCTTCAACTCTGTTACTTGAATGAAGAGAACAGAAAGAAGTTTCACAGAATGCTTCTGTGTAGTTTTTATTTGAAGATATACCTTTTTCCACTACAGGCCCCTTAGCGATTCAAATGTCCACTAGCAGTTTCTACAGAAACCGTGTTTCACAAATGCTCAATCAAAAATAAGCTTCACCTCTGTTAGTTGAAAGCACAGAACAGAAAGATGTTTCACAGAATGCTTCTGTGTAGTTTTTATTTGAAGATATCCCTTTTTCCACTATAGGCCCCTTAGCGCTCGGAATGTCAACTTGCAGTTTCTACATAAAGGCTGTTTCAGAACTGCTCAACCAAAAGTAAGTTTCACCTCTGTTACTTGAATGCACAGAACAGAAAGAAGTTTCACAGAATGCTTCTTTGTAGTTTTTATTTGAAGATATACCTGTTTCCTCTTCAGGCCCCTTAGCGATTCAAATGTCCACTTGCAGTTTCTACAGAAAGCGTGTTTCAGAACTGCTCAATCAAAAGTAAGCTTCACCTCTGTTAGTTGAATGCACAGAACAGAAAGAAGTTTCACAGAATGCTTCTGTGTAGTTTTTATTTGAAGATATCCCTTTTTCCACTATTGGCCCTTAGGCTCGGAATGTCAACTTGCAGTTTCTATAAAAGGTGTTTCAACTGCTCAATCAAAGTAGCTTCACTCTGTTATTGAATGAAGACAGAAAGAAGTTTCACAGAATGCTTCTGTTATTTTTATTGAAGATATCTTTTCCCTGCAGGCCCCTTAGGTTCAAATGTCCACTTGCAGTTTGTACAGAAAGAGTGTTTCAGAACTGCTCAATCAAAACTAAGCTTCACCTCTGTTAGTTGAATACACAGAACACAAAGAAGTTTCACAGGATGCTTCTGTGTAGTTTTCATTTGAAGATATTCCTTTTTCCACTGCAGGCCCCTTAGCGCTCTGAATGTTCTCTTACAGTTTCTACAGAAAGAGTGTTTCAGAACTGCTCAATCAAAAATAAGCTTCAACTCTGTAAGCTGAATGCACAGAACAGAAAGAAGTTTCACAGAATGCTTCTGTGTAGTTTTTATTTTGAGATATTTCATTTTCCACTATAGGACCCATAGCGCTCGGAATATCAAATTGCACTTTCTACAGAAAGAGTGTTTCAGAACTGCTCAATGAAAAGGAATCTTCAATTCTGTTAGTTGAATGCACAGAACAGAAAGAAGTTTCACAGAATGCTTCTGTGTAGTTTTTATTTGAAGATATCCCTTTTTCCACTATAGGCCCCTTTGCGCTCGGAATGTCAACTGCAGTTTCTACAGAAAGAGTGTTTCAGAAACTGCTCAATGAAAAGTAAGTTTCACCTTTGTTAGTTGAATGCACAGAACAGAAAGAAGTTTCACAGAATGCTTCTCTGTAGTTTTTATTTGAAGATATTCCTTTTTCCACTTATAGGCCTGCAGCCCTCGAAATGTCAGCTTGCGGTTTCAATAGAAAGAGTGTTTCAGAACTGCTCAATCAAAAGTAACTTCAAGTCTGTTAGTTGAATGCACAGAAAGAAAGAAGTTTCACAGAATGCTTCTGTGTAGTTTTATTTTGAGATATTACGTTTTCCACTATAGGACCCATAGCGCTCGGAATATCAAATTGCACTTTCTACAGAAAGAGTGTTTCAGAACTGCTCAATGAAAAGAAACTTCAACTCCGTTAGTTGAATGCACAGAACAGAAAGAAGTTTCACAGAATGCTTCTGTGTAGTTTTTATTTGAAGATATCACTTTTTCCACTATAGGCCCTGTCCCCTCGAAATGTCAGCTTGCAGTTTCTATAGCAAGAGTGTTGCAGAACTGCTCAATCAAAAGTAGGCTTCAACTCGGTTACTTGA